>NC_081556.1:108049592-108310000 GCF_963082655.1 Stomoxys calcitrans | reverse complement strand
TACTGGTATTTTAAAATGTATGCATACATGATTCTTCAATTGAGCCACCCTTATGTCTGTATGTTCATATGTCATGTGCACAATACGTACATATGGCTGAAGGCTTTTTTGAGTTTCGACAACTTAGCACAACTTTTAATTAACAACCATTGATAAGCGAAAAGACGATAAAAATTTCCACGTTGATCAAATGTTGAGTGTCAAAGTTTATAGGAAACAATTTCAAGCTCATATTTAGCTGTTGTATTTGCTTTACGTTTTGTACGCATTACTGCATTAAGGAAAGTAATTTGCTTCAAAATTAAAATTTGGTTATTCTTGGAAAAAGTTCGGAAATTAATTTTTGGTGAATAAAAGGGGATAGGAATAAAAATTTTGTTTAAAATTTTTAAATATTGCCTTAGCATTTCAATTCTAGTTTTAAATCGTTTAATTTCGTTTGTAGACTGGTTCTTTAAGTTTTGAAAATTTGAAACATATGTTATGCATATAAAAACCAGTAAGGCAGCACAAGAGTCGGGCGGCTCCGACTGTAAAATACCCTACACCTACCATATAAATACAATGTGGGAGCTATATCTAATTCTTAACCAATTTTGAAGGACATCGGCGGATGCTTTTAGCCGACTTCGAGCAAAGCTCTTAAATATTGTGGTAGTCATCAAGGAAAGCAAGATTGCTCTATAAATGCGCTTGCTGTGACTCTAGAAGTTAAAATCGGGCGATACATATATATGAGATCTATATCTTAATCTGAACCAATTCCCATGAAATTTATCAGTAATGTCGAAAGTCAAAAAGAAATCTTTTCTGCCAAATCGATAAAGAATTGACCATTTTGTTTATTGAACATATGGAAGCTATATCCAAATCTGAACCAATTTTTTCCAAATTCAATAGGCTTTGCTTCTAGGCCGAAAAACTTCCTGTACCAAATTTTGGGACAATCGGATGAAAACTGCCACCTGCACATTGTACACAAATTAATATGGACAGACAGACGAACATAGCTAAATCGAATTAGAAAGTGATTCTGAGTCGATCGGTTTACTTATCAATGGGTCTATCTCTCTTCTTCCTAGGTGTTACAAACAAATGTACTAAGTTATAATACCCTGTACCACAGTAGTGGTGTAGGGTATAATTAAATTGGAATTTCAATTCCAGTCTGCAGACAAAATCATTAAATTTAAGTTTCTGTATGTGTGTGTGAGATAGGGATGTATATGTGTGTAACATCATCCACAAATTCTGCTTCCTAGACTTCCAAAGCTGCTTATGTGGATATTGCAGTCTATGTTATGTTACACTACGAAAAATGTTCATAAATAATAGACTAGAATCCTGCTAGAGAATTATGTGCAACATTCATTCATGCATAATGCTATTTAAAAGCGAAAAGGTTCACTTGTATGCAGTTACTTGCATATGTAAGTATATTCTAAATATAGAATGGCACAAAAAACGTGGTTGTTGGTTAGTTCAAAATCTTAAAACGAATGAGAAAATTTTTGTTACTTAATAACAACCTCAAAACTCAGGTAGTGCAATTTTGGGGGGATACCATGAGATGAGTAAGAAAACTAGTAAAATCAAGTTAAGTTCACCGCACCGTGTTCAAAATTTGAGACACATTGGAGAAGAATTGCGAACTCTATAGGCTACAGAAGTATAATCATGCGGCCTCATTTACAATCCCAATTGACCTATACTACTAAGAAGTGATTTAATGCAAAATTTCAGGTTCGAAAGTTTGCGTGTCTTTGACAAATGGATGGAAGGACATAAATATATCATCTAAAAAGGGCCATGAAAATATGTACATATGTTTATACATATACTAGCTGACCCGGGCCCGCTCCGCTGCGCCATCTTTTACTTTATATGGGACAAAATTTTTCTTGGAATATTTAATTTCGACAAAGAGCTTTCAGTGAAATACCATGCTACGCAAATAGTATATCGCTGACTAACAGTTTAACAATAGAAGTGCCTTTATCTGAATCCCATATGATCTTTACTGGGCTACGAATTTAAGTTTGGATGCAAAATGTACTCCATTCCTAAAATACTTTATTTCAGCCAGATATTCTCATGATATCGAATTTAGGGGTATTTTCGGGGGTGAGGTGATCCCCCAGACACTTGGCCCTGAAAAAATATCAGCATCGTGTTCCTCTTTCAAATACCATTTATTTTAACCCCATATTGCCATTGGCTTAGGGAAGTTTACACGATGAGGAGTGTTTTGGGAAAAGGGTGATGCCCGAAATACATGGTCCTACATTTGGATATCAAATTCGTATTCTACTCCCAAATACCTTTATTTGAGCCCCATATTGCGATGGTCACTAAAAAATTGCTGTTTGTGGAGTATTTTGGGTATCAATTCTTGCGAATATGGGTATCAATTCTTGCTCTACCCCCCAAATACCTTTCATTTAAGCTCCACATTGACATGGTGGGTAAATATGCCCGATTTAGGGGTGTGTTGGCGATTGGGGTGGTCCCCCAAACACTAAGCCCGGAAAATATATCAGCAATGTACTCTATTCTCATATATCTACAATATATATCATTTATTGCCCATCCCCATATTGCCATTTTCTAATCTCATTTAAACTCCTTATTGCAAAAGTCAGCAAATATGTCCGGTTTGGGGTATTGACCATAAAAACTTTGAATATTTAGTTCCACTCTCTTTAAGACCCAAATTGTCTTGGTGAGCATATACGTCCTATTTGGGGGTTGTTATGGTGGTGGAACATCCGCTAGACAGTAGGCCCCTAATGTTGATATCAGATACATGGTCTACTCCCACATACCTTTAATTTAAGCCCCTTATTTCCATAGTCGGCAATCATGATCGGGTTAGGGGGTGTTTTGGGGGACGGGCGGCCACTCAGTGAGTTGGCCTTGAAAATATATATCGGATTCGTGTTCCACTTTAAAAACCCTCTTATTTGAGCCTCATATTACAATAGTCAGAAAATACTTACTATTTGGGTGGTGTTGTAGGGGTGGGGTGGCCCCATAGACACTTTTCCCGAATATTGATATCAAATTCGTGCTTCACTCCCAAAGACCTTTCATTTGAGCCCCATATTGGCATGGTCGTAAATATGTCCTCTTTGGGGGATGTTTTTGGGGAGAGGCGGCCACCCAAAAACTTGGTCCCATATTTGGATATCAGATTCGTATTCTACCTTCAAATATCTTTTATTTAAGCCCCATATCCCCATGGTCCGTAAATAAGTCCTGTTTGGGGGGTGTTTTGGGAAAGGGGTGGACCCCCAGAAACGTGGTCCCACATTTGGATATCAGATTCGTATTCTACTCGCAAATACCTTTCATTTGAATCCCATATTGCCATGGTCGGTAAATATGTCCGATTTAGGAGTGCTTTGGGGCTTAGGGTGGTCCCCCTAGCACTTGGTCCGACAATTGGATATCAGATACGTTTTCTTATCCTAAATACCTTTCATTTGAGTCTCATATTGTCGTGATTGGCCTAAATATATGTTTGGTAGGTTTTAGGGTGGGGCAGCCCCCCTAGGTGCCCCATCCGAAATTTGGATGGCAAATTTTTATTTTTAGGGTACTATATGAGAACACACAAAAATTTCGCTTAAATCGCACCACCCATCTTCGAGATTTGGCGTTTTTGAAAATTAGGGTAAGGGGGAGGGTCCGTCCCCCCTTCAGATATCAAAAAATTTAGTAACCTATTTTCACTACGGAATCAATATGCACCATCTGTGAAAATTTCAAGAAAATCGGTTCAGCCGTTTCTGAGTCTATAAGGAACACACAAACATACAAACAAACAAACCTACAAACAAACACAAATTGATTTTTATATATAAGATATTACTAGCTGGTAAGGGCCCGCTCCGCTACGCCTTCTATCACTTTCTTATTTTATCTGAGCCCTATACTGGCACGGTCAGGAAAGTTCTGTTTGGAGGTACTTGGACTTTTTAGATATATCGTGCCAATGAGGATATCATATTGGTGCTCTACTCCCAAATACCCTTCATTTGAACCTTATATTGCTATGGTCGGTAAATAATTCCGGTATAGTGGGGTGAGGTGGACCGTCATACATCAAATTCGTTCTCTTGTCTCAAATACCTTTCATTTGAGCCCTATATTGTCATTATTGATTTGTATTTCCATTTAGCGGGCTTTGGAGGGACGCGGCCCCCTAGGTATCCCACCGTAAATAAGGATACCAAATTTCTGCTTTTGAGTTATTATAAACAAACCAAGTTTTAAATTGCCCCATCCATGTCCGTGATCTGGAGTTTTTGAGAATAAGATGAGGGAGAGTTCGCCCATTATAGTTTGAATGTTAAATTTACTTCATTCTCTTGGTTTTGGTGGTGGATTTTAGTAGCCAAACGCATTGCCCCGAAAGTGGAAAGTGGATATCAGATTTATACTCTACACCTAAAATCACATTTGAGCTACATATTGCTGTAGTCGGTCTAAATGTGTGGTTTAGGGGAATTTAAGTGAGGGGCCCTGAAAGACTTGGTCATAAAACAGATATAATCCACATATATGTCCAGTATGAGGGGTATTTAGGGTGGGGCGGCCACCCACGCATTTAGCCCTGAAAAATATCAGCATCGTGTTCTACTCTCAAATTTCTTTTATTTGTGCCCCAATAGCCATTGGTTTAGGAGGAGTTTATGGGGTGAGACGACCCCCAAACACTTGACATCAAAAATGGATATCAAATTCGTTTTCTACTATCAAATATCTATTTTTTGAATCCCTTATTGCCATAGTAGGCAAACATGGACGGTTTGAAGGGAGGTTAGGGGGCGGACACTGAAATAATATCAACATCATGCTAGAGCACTATGTTGTTTGAGCCCCATAATGTCAAGCATTTTGAAGGTGGCGATCAATACAATATATTCATGACTACGGCTCTCGTTCAGATTCACACTTTAATTTACATTCAAAATCGTATTTCAAAGCTAAAGATCCGTAGGTCCTCCAAGGAATAAACACAAAATGTTGCACAGTCTCTAAAGACACAATTTCAATAAAATTTTCTCTGAACAGAAGATTCTAGACCTAAAACTTTTTTGAGTTCGAGGTTTGTCAATGAAATTTTTTCTAAAGAAAAAATTTCAATGAAATTTTCTCTAAAGGCAAAACTTTGACATTTTCTATAAATTCCGAACAGCTATCTCATAATTTTGACCCAATTTTCTATTTATCATCATCTATGAAAATTCATAATTTTTTTCATTTACATACTACAAAAGAGAAGATTGCAGAATGCAAAAGTTGTATGCAATACTAAACAAAAGTTTTGAATAATGTTATAACTACTGTTTATGTGTTTGTCTTTAGTTTTTTGTAAGTTTTACTATTGTTTTGTTTTACAGATTTTACCCACTCCTTGTAATGGGGAGCAAAATTGTTATGTGATTTAATCGAAACCGAGCCGAATATCATATAGCCTCTACCATGGATTGCATTTGTCAATTTTTTGCCCGGTATATCCTTATAAGCAAACAAAGGATAATGGATAAGAATTTTTTCAGGTCATACTTGGTTTGAATGTTGCAGATCATAGTAGGTGCCATTGTGCAAAATTTCAGCCAAATCGGCTAAGAGTTGCGACCTATATAGGCTTAGGTTGTGGACAGATTCAGACAATATTTGACGCGTAAGTTAGAGTTCATAGTAAAATTTCAGCAAAATCGAATGAGAACTAGATCCTCTGCAGGAAGTATTATCGGTCTTATCATTTTATATGGGTGCTATATCAGGTTATGGACCGATTCTGACAATGTTTGGTAGGTATATTGTAAGTGAAAGAAAAAATCATTATGCACAATTGCTGCCAAGGCGGATAAGAATTGAGCCCCCTAGAGGCTCAAGAAGTTATATTGGGAGATCGGTTTATTTGGGAGCTATATCTAAATATGACCCATTTGCAATGCAAACTGGCCTACGTTAATAGGAAGTGTTTGTGAAAAATTTCAATCGCCTAGCTTTACACCTTCGAAAGTTAGTGTGCTTTCCATAGACGGACGAACGAACATTGTTAGATCGACTTCAAATATCATGGCGATCAAGAACATTTATACTGTATGAGATCTTAGACGAATATTTCGATGTGCTGCAAACGGAATGACGATGTTAGTATACGACCCCCCCTAATGCTGCAACATCAGGCAGTGCAGTGACTGAGAACTTAATGTCGCCTAACGAACAGGGAGCATACGATGAGAGCATAACCTACTCCCAAGAAGTCCATTTACTCCAAATTTTGAAGACTTGTATAGGCAAAGATCCTAATATTTAAACATCAGACAGTGCAGGGATGGTAGATTCAATACAGCCTAACGTACAGGGACAAGATGATGGAACCACTACTCACTTTATAAAGATTCGGAAGATTGGGATAGGCACAGGTAAAAGATTAGGTAGTGCAGTGACAGAAAACTCAATGCAGCCAAAAGAACAGAGCGCAGACGACGAGACCATCACTCACTCCCAAAAAGCTCATCAATTGGAGGATTGAGCTCATCCAGATAAACCTTCACCGGAGCGAGACTGCTACTCACGCTCTGATGGAGAATATCAACAAGGGCAAGATTCATATTGCCTTAATTCAGGTCCATAGACGACCCGCAACAAAGTTTCTGAACAAAACCAGATCAACTACCAATTTTTCTGGTACACGGCCGAGGACCTGCGTTATTGGTCACAAAAATTTAAATTAAATATTTTCCCCAGAGTCGTCAACGTCGGACACAACAGTGATGAGACAGGAAGACGGTGTAGCATATCTAGCATCATTTTATCTGCCTTTCGACTCTCCGACACCGCCACCCACGTCCGAGCTGTAATGGGTGGTGAGGAAAGCAAAACAGACAAGGAATGAGGTACTAATAAGGTGCGATGCGCTTTCTCACCACATTTCGTGGGGTAGTACCAACATTAATAAGCGGAACCGAGCCCTGGAAGATTTCTTAAATAATAAAGACCTAATGATACTTAATATTGATAACACCGCTACCTTTGTTAGTAGGATTAGGGAGGAGGTTTTATTAGTGACAATATATTCGGAAAATCTAATCAATGATGTTCAGGAGGGTCTCCATTGACCATTCCTTCTCTGACCATCGCTACATAAGGTTTAGAATATGACGGTCAGGGACGAATCTGATAAACTTCCGTAATAAATTAAAAACAAACTGTCCAAAATTCGGAAGACTACTCAGAAGAAGACTTGGGCAAGATATTGGGTTGCCCAAAAAGTAATCGCGGATTTTTTAAAAGAAAGTAAATGAATTTTTTATAAAACTTAGAATGAACTTTAATCAAATATACTTTTTTATACGTTTTTTCTAAAGCAAGCTAAAACTAACAGCTGATAACTGACAGAAGAAAGAATGCGATTACAGAGTCACAAGCTGTGAAAAAATTTGTCAACGCCGACTATAAGAAAAATCCGCAATTACTTTTTGGGCAACCCAATAATTTAGATTGTCCAAGCATAGAAGACATAGACGACAATGTCAACAGGATTACGACTGCTCTTGTGGAATCTTTCGAAGATAGTTGTACTCTTCGAAAAAGAAAATCAGTCCAAGAAAACCCCTGGATTACCGGGGAGATTCGCAACATTGGGAAAGAGGTTCGCAGACTTTATAACAGAGCACTTCGTAAAAAAGAGAAGGTATATTGGGATGTGTATTACATACGGCTCAAGGAATATAATATTATTACCAGAGTGGTAAAACGTGCCTTCTGGAAGCATTTTTGCGACCAGGTGGATAGCGTTAATAATGCCGCCAAGATGAAAAAGTTTCTCTCAAAACCCCATCAAACGTTAGTACATCCATTTTCCACAGGATACGACGGGACTTAAGGAGACACAGGAATCTTGGAATAATGAGATTGATCTAGGGCTTATCATAATGGATTTTATAGTCAAGGAATCCTTGAGGAGCTTCAAACCATTTAAGTCACCCGGACCTGATGGAATATCTACGGCGTTACTACAAAAGGAGCCGGACTATCTTGCGCCCCATCTGGCCTGTATTTTCACAGCGTGCCTAGGACTTGCATATACTCCGAAAGCTTGGCAGGAGGAAAGTGTGGTTGTTATACCCAAGCCCGACAAGGCAAGTTATGCGACACGTCCTTTCTACTCAAAACCATTAAACTCATTGTAGATACCATAATAAAGTGTAGGACATCCAGCGAACTGCCCAAATAAAACGGCGTGACTATGTCAAGGGAAGGTCGGTGGAGACTGCCCTGCACGAGATTGTGCATAAAAGAGAAGAATCCTTCGATTTCAAGACGTATACATTGGCGGTTTGCATTCACATCGAGGAGGAGTTTAACAATATGCGGACCGATACATTAATAAAATCCTTAGAACAGTACCGGGTGGACCGGATACTTGCAAATGCAAATTTTGCTCATGAACATTCCACTAAGGAACAGGGGCAAACTTCTCACATATCAATGAGTGCAGTCCGATGCAAGTTTAAGCTCAATGATAAGGGGCTTAATTTTTATAGCCGAGTCTGAACGGCGTGCCGCAGTGAGACACCTCTTTGGAGAGAAGTTTTACATGGCATAGTACCTCACAAATGTTACCAGCATTAGGAGGGGAAAACCACCGCTTAAAATTTTTTCTGATGGTCTCGCCAGGATTCGAACCCAGGCATTCAGCGTCATAGGCGTACATGCTAACCTTTGCGCTCCGCTGGCCTCCTCTTTTAGTCTATGCAAAAATTTTATTCAATAGTCTCCAAATGCTTCAAAATATTCCTCAGATAATAATCTTCCAATGTTTTGGGGTGCGGAGCCATTTAAACTTCTATATTTAAAAAAAGTCTTTTACCAACAAAAATATACATGCACAAAGCTATACCACTACATGCATAGCTATTTACAATGGCAATGGCTGGGTGCAATGCAATTTGTTGTATTGTTCTCCAGAAGCAGAGTACATATGTGTTAGAATATGGGTTGGCTGGGAGAGCATATAATGCAATGTTGTATTACTACGAACATTGTGATTAATTAAACAATAAAGACAACAATAAAACAACTTTTATACAAACTAAAATCTCAACGCTGCAAAATATGCTTTGTTTTCAAACAAAATCGAGAAGAAAATGGAGTGAAATGTATAAATGAATAATGTATAAAGTTAGCATAGTATGTGTGCTATATATAATGCAAAATATTTTCATGTAATGCTGATTTGTTTGTGTGAGTGTGAGAATGAGCTTAAATTTTTTTCTTACTTACCGTGAACTTTCCGTCCTGGATCTTTGGGAATAGTCTTTGGATAAACGACTTCTGTTGAAGAGAAAAAAGGAAAAGTGAAAGTCGCTAAACAAGCACAGATGAAGTTATAGTCAAAACTTTTTTTGAACAAGAGGAAAATATGTGTTGAAAGCGCAATGTCAAAGGTTTTATGAATTTAAAACATTTCAAAACCATGTAGTGTGTATCAAAAGTAAAAATAAAATATTAAAACTAGTTATACAAAGGAACAAAATTATACAAGTAAGAGCGTACTAAGTCCGACCGAACCGAATCTTATATACCCTCAACCATGGATCGCATTTGTCGAGTTCTTTGCGCGGTGTCTCTTTTTAGGCAAAAAAAGCATAATGGATAAGAATTGTTATGCTATTTATAAACTCATAGTCCGATTCGGACCATTAATGAATTGAATGTTAAAGTCTGTAGTAGAAGTCATTGGGTAATATTTCAGCCCATTCGGATAAGAATTGCGCCCTCAAGAGGTTCAAGAAGTCAAGATCCAAGATAGGTTTATATGACAGCTATATCAGGTTATGGACCGATTTGAATCATACTTGACACAGTTTTTGGATATCACAATGAAACACGTCGTGCAAAATTTCATTCCAATCAGATAAGAATTACGCCCTCTAGTGGCTCAAGAAGAGATCAGATCGGTTTATATAGCAGTTATATCAGGTTATGTACCGATTTGCGTCATACTTCTTCTTTCTTTAATTGGCTATGACAGAATATTTGTTCCCCTAGTCGAACGTAGAATAGCGTTCCAAGCGCCTCGATCTTCTGCGATCATTCTAAAATCACTCTGACTCCAAGTTTCGAGGTGTCTCCCACCACGTGATCTTTCCATCGGGCTTTTGGTATTCCCGGTTTAAGTATACCACCATGTTTGTCTTCAAAAGACTTCTTTGCTGGAGCTTCTTCATCCATTCTGACAACATGATCTAGCCAACGCAGCCGTTGTATTTTGATGCGTGTAACTATGCTATCGTCGTCATACAGCTCGTGGTTCATACATCGCCTATATTCTCCATTAAAACAAACTGGTCCATATATTGAGTTGCCCAAAAAGTAATTGATTTTTCATATAGTCGGCGTTGACAAATTTTTTCAACGGCTTGTGACTCTGTAATTGCATTCTTTCTTCTGTCAGTTATCAGCTGTTATTTTTAGCTTACTTTAGAAAAGAAGTGTAAAAAAGTATATTTGATTAAAGTTCATTCTAAGTCTTATTAAAAATGCATTTACTTTCTTTTAAAAAATCCGCAATTACTTTTTGGGCAACCCAATATTTTACGAAGAATCTTTCTCTCAAATACTTCAAGCACTGCCTCATCAGCTTTAACAAGTACCCATGCTTCAGAATCATATAACAGCACGGGTAGTATCAGTATCTTGTATAGTGTAATCTTCGTCAGTCGAGAGGTGGCCTTGTTTCTAAACTGCTTACTTAGTCCAAAGTAGCATCTGTTTGCCAGTATTATTCTTCGCTTAATTTCAAAACTGGTGTCATTCGTTTCGGTTACGGCGGTGCCGAGGTAGATAAAGTTACTGACTGTCTCAAAGTTGTGGTTCACAATTTTCTCCATTTTCCTTTATCTGCTCTGTTCTGCAAGGCTTTTTGGGAGTTGAAATCATCCATTTCGTCTTATCTTCAATTACTGCCAGACCCATTTTCACAGACACTCTCTTTTGATTCTTTCAAAGGCTGTAGTTACTACTTCCGGTGATCGACCTGTGATGTCGATGTCGTCGGCATAGGCGATTAGCATGTGCTCTCTTGTGATTAGTGTGTGCCAAATCTATTCACATCTGCATCTCGTATAATCTTCTCCAGCAGGATATTAAAGAGATCATACGATAGGCTGTCTTCTTATCTGAAACCTCGTTTGGTATTAAATGGTTCGGAGAGATTGTTTCCTATTCTTACTGAGTAACGCGTATCAGCAAGTGTCATCCTGCCGAGTCTTATTAATTTTGCAGGGATACCAAACTCAGACATGGCTTGAAATACCTTTAGAACGTAAAGGAGTATTGAAGGCGGCTTTGTAGTCAATGGTAGGTGTTGATTTGTCCTTCTCGGGTCATTTCCAGGATTTGGCGCAGTGTGAATATCTGGTCTGGGGTGGATTTACCACGTCTAAAGCCGCATTGATAGAGCCCAATTATCTCATTGACTTTAGGTTTTAATCTTTCACACAGCACGCTCGAGAGTTTCTTGTATGCGATGGGGAGGAGACTTATTCCTCTGTAGTTGGCACATTCCGTCTTGTCTCCGTTCTAGGGTACGGGACATAGTATGCTGAGGTTCCAATCATCGGGTATGCGTTCTCCTAGCCAGATTGCGCAGATAAGCTGATGCATACGCCTTATCAGCGTGTCGCCTCCGGCCTTAAATAGTTCAGCGGGTAACCCATCGATTCCTGCTGCTTTGTTGTTGTTTAGTCGGGTCACTGATACTTGGACCTCATTCTGACTAGGAGGCGTCATAGTTAGTACAGTTATTGGAAGTCATAGCAAAACACCTTATGCAAAATTTCAGCCGAATCGGATGAGAATTGCGCCCTCTAGAGGCTCAAGAAGTCAAGATCCAAGATCGGTTTATATGGCAGCTACACCAGGTTATGAACCGATCTGAATCATACTCTGAATCAAGCATGGTTGTTGGAAGTGATACGAAAACACCACGTGCAAAAATAAAACAACAGGTGCTAAATTTCAGTCTAATCGGACGAGAATTGCGCCGTCTAGAGACTCAAGAAGTCAAGACCCAAGATAGGTTTATAGGGCATCTATAACAAAACATGAACCGATATGGCCCATTTACAATTCCAAGCGAACTATACCCATAAGAAGTATTTTTGCAAAATTTCAAGAGGCTAGCTTTATTCTTTCTAAAGTTAGCGTGCTTTCGACAGACAGACGGCTGGACGGACAGATTGACGGACGGACGGACGGACATGGCTAGATCAACATAAAATGTCACGACGATCAAGAACATATATACCTTATGGGGTCTGAGACGAATATATCGAGGAGTAACAAACAGTACGACGCAATTAGTATACCCCCATCCTATGGTGGAGGGTATAAAAAGAAACAAATAACAAGTATAAAATAAAAACGTGCAACACGAACACGTACACGTCTGGAAATAAACAGGGTAGTCAACGAACATAAGCGGAATTTGTGGCTGGAACACTTGGAGCAATGTAACTTAGGCACCGGTGCAGGCAAACTGTGGGCCACTGTTAAGTCTCTCTCGAACCCCGGTAGACGGGACAACAGGACCTCAGTCACTTTTGGCGAGATAACCGTGATCCGAAGAGATGCGCCAGGTTGTTCAACCGTCAATTTATTGTGCATCCCGAGAGAGAGACAGGGCAAGGAGGAGAGCCATTCGCCGTATTCGTGGTCTCCGAGCCGATGAACAGCCATCACAATTTACCGTGGGCGAAGTTACGAATGTCATCCGTGGCGCCAAATCTTCCAAGGCGTTTGGCCCCGACGGAATCATACATTGATGCTGAAGAATCTGGATTTATCTGGAGTTGAGTACCTTACCACTGTCCTTAACCTGTCATTGAACACTCTTATAGTTCCCGATGTCTGGAAAATGGGCAGAGTGTTCCCGCTACTGAAGCCTGGTAAAGACCCGAGTTTGGAGGAGTCGTACAGACCGATCTCCCTTCTCTCACCAGTGGCTAAGACGCTTGAGGCATTACTCTTCCCGAGCCTCGTAGGAGAATTTCCATTCGCCGAGCATCAACATGGATTTCGGAGACTGCACAGCACAACAACAGCTTTGCATGCCATCACCACACTCATTTGCCGTGGCTTCAATCAACCCAGGCCATGTGATAGGACGGTCCTCGTGGCACTGGACCTATCGAAGGCATTCGACACGGTCAGCCATGCCAAATTATTTGAGGACATCGCCAACACGTCCCTCCAGCCAGGCCTGAAACGTTGGGTCGCGAATTATCTGTGTGGCCGCCAGTCATTTGTGGAATTTAGGGATAAGAAGTCAAAACACCGTAGAGTGAAACAGGGAGTTCCCCAAGGTGAGGTGATATCTCCGGCTCTGTTTAACATCTACCTATCCTCCATCCCACCTCCTCCAGACGGCATAGAGATCGTATCATATGCGGACGATTGTACGATCATGGCATCAGGCCTCCCATCCATTGATGACATCTGCGATAGGTTGAACGTCTACCTCAACGAGCTTGCCTCATATTTCGCTGCAAGAAATCTGAAGATATCCGCCACCTAATCTTCAGCCACACTATTCACTACAAATACGCGTGAGGTGAATACTGAGCTGACTGTGATGGTCGATGGAGAAATGATTCCGAACATCAAGTGTCCCAAAATACTTGGCGTCACATTTGACAGCTCCTACACTTTCTCCCCACATGCCACAGCAATCTGCAATAAAGTCAAAAGTAGAAACAAGGTCCTCAAGTCACTCGCTCTCAGCACTTGGGGTGCAGACAAAGAAACCTTGTTGACCACGTACAAAGCAATTGGCCGGTCTGTGGTAAGTTATGCAGCGCCAGTGTGGTCACGTCAACTTTGTGACACGCAGTGAAATAATATTCAGATCTGTCAGAATGCCGCCCTCCGAACTGCGACGGGCTGTCTACTCAGTTCTCATGCGGACCACCTCCATCAGGAGACAAAGATCCTACCAGTGCGAAGACATAAATACATGCTGTCTCAGCAATACCTTTTGGGCTGTTATCGCAGAAATCATCCAAATCATCATCTTGTGGATAGATACCCACCGCCCAGAAGCCTTAAGGTAGATCTACACGATCTAGAGCGTGAGGTCCAGCGCTACAAGAGAGAACCTCTAGATCAAGCGGCATATCAAGCGGGTCTGAACCACATTCATGCAGACACGGTAGCAGACGCGTTAATTGGCTACCGGGTGAATGTAGTCCTTGGAGAATGACCGCCACCCATTGCACCCGAAGAAATCGACCTGCCCCGGCAAACCAGAGTGGTTCTGGCTCAATTACGTTCCGGCAGATGCAGCCGCCTCAATTCCCACAGAGCTAGGATTGATGCCGACGTGCAAGATGTATGTCCCGAGTGTAACCAGGGACCGCACGATACTCGTCACCTGTTTAACTGCCCGGCCAGACCCACTCGACTCAGACCCAGATCCCTGTGGACGCATCCCATCTTAGTCGCGGAGTTCCTGGGTCTTGACACTTAACAGAATCAAGCAGACGAAAGATAGTACACAATAAACTGCTACAACAACAAAAACGTGCAAAATTTGGTCTGGCCGACACTTGGGAACCCATCATCATGAATTCAGCTAAAAATTTACACAAAATTAACTTTAACTATGTTGAGCATAGATGCACTTGATTTTAGTCCGGCCTATCAGGTTACAGACCGATTTGCATTGTCGTAACAGAACACTACTCTCAAAATTTCAGCCCAATCATATACAAATTGAGGCTTCCAGGTTCTCAAGAAGTCAAATCGGGAGACCGGTTTATATGTGAGCTATATGAGGTTATACACCGATGGACCACATATACCAAGTTTATTGAAAGTCACATCAGAACACTCCATGCAAAACTGCAGCCCAATCAGGTAATAATTGCAGCTTCTAGGCGCTCTGGAAGTCAAGTCGAAAGACCACTTTATATGGGGAGCTGTATTTATAGAAATATGTCTATATGGGACCTATATCAGGTTATTAATCGATTTGGGTCATTTTGAGTTTGTTTGTCCAAAACTTCAACCAAATCGATAAAAATTGCGCCCTCTAGAGGATTAAGGATGAGCTTGGTATGTATATTGATAAAGTAAGTGTCATTGAACATTTATTAGCCAAACATTCCCATAAGAATAAGAACTGCGCTCTCTATAAGCTCAACAGTAGTACAATTAGACTATCGTTTTATATGGGAGCCCTGTATGGATATGGACCGAATTCAGACAGATCCTTGGCACGTATGTTAGAGGAAGTAGTGATAAGTGTAAATTAGGCGATGAAAACAAGTGCGGGGCACATACAGAAGACGATGTAAAATGTCTTCTTCCTCGACCTCCTTACAGCTTCTGCAGCAGACGTTACTTGGAACCTTCGGTCTGTCAGCATGATTTTCGATCAGACAGTGGCTTGTCATGGCGAGGAAGTCTGTTCTAGCCAGCGACAGAAAAGCGACAGCGACAAAAAGCCACACTCTCGAAAGCAAACGGGACAGTGTTTGGAATGTTTGAGAAAAAGATTATTTGTAAAATGTATGGACCAGTTTGCATTGATAAAGAGTATCGGCGTCGCACAGTGAGAAAAAATCTAAAAAAAACTAGTAAACAAGTAAAAGCGTTCTAAGTTCTGCCGGGCCGAATTTTATATATCCTACACCATTGATCGTATTTGCGAGTTCTTTCCCTGTATTTCTTTTTAGTCAAAAAAAGGATACAAGAAAAGAATTGTGCTGAATTGAATTGAATGTTGGAGACCACAGTAGAAATTTTCAGCCAAATCTAATAAGAATAAAATAGGTAAATCGGCTTATATGGGAGCTGTATCAGGCCAAAGACCGATTCAGACCATATTCGACACGTATGTTGAAGGTCATGGTAGGAGCCGTTGTACAAAATTTCAGCCAAATCGGATAGGAATTGCGCCCTCTAGAAGCTCAAGAAGTCAAGTCCCCTGATCTGTTTATATGACAGCTATAACAGGTTATGGACCGATTAGAACCATATTTGGCACAGTTGTTGGAAGTCATGACAAAACACCTCATGCGCCCTCCAGTCGGTCAAGAAGTCAATATTGGTTTATATGGCAGCCAAATCAGGTTATGGACCGATTTAAACCAAACTACTAGGCACAGTTGTTGGAAGTTTGTAACGAAATACGTCATGCGAAATTTCAGCCAAATCGGATAGAAATTGCGCCCTCTATGGGCTCAAGAAGTAAAAACCCCCGATCGGTTTATATGACAGCTATATAAAAACATGGACCGATATAGCCCATTTACAATCCCAACCGACCTACACTAATAAGAAGCATTTGTGCAAAATTTCAAGCGGATAGTTTTACTCCTTCGAAAGTTAGCGTGCTTTCGACAGACAGACGGACGGACATGGCTAGATCGACTTAAAATGTCATGACGATCAAGAATATATATACATTGTGGGGACGAATATTTTGAGGAGCTTCAAACAGAATGACGAAATTAGTATACCCCCATTTTATGGTGGAGGGTATAAAAACGAGTGAAGTGATATATTGGGTTGCCCAAAAAGTAATTGCGGATTTTTTAAACGATAGTAAATGCATTTTTAATAAAACTTAGAATGAACTTTAATCAAATATAATTTTTTTGTACTTTTTTTCTAAAGCAAGCTAAAAATAGCAGCTGATAACTGACAGAAGAAAGAATGCAATTACAGAGTCACAAGCTGTGAAAAAATTTGTCAACGCCGACTGTATGAAAAATCCGCAATTACTTTTTGGACAACCCAATATAATAACAGATAAGTAAAACGATTAGTGGATCTACAGTAAAGAGGCGAATAAAAGCCGAAAGGGCAAAGATTTTGAAAATGTTTAATCCCCAGTGAGGCTATAATGCAAAAACAACCCATCCATTGGATCCGGTTAAGTATTGAGCAGTTGGTGGACTTTTGAACCGCCGTCCACCAGATCACAACACCATATAGCATTATAGGTCTGACAACTGCCGTTTATACCCAATGCAAGACACGCGGTCTTAACCCCCAACTTTTGCCAATAGCTCTCTTGCAGGTGTATAGGGCAAGAGTTGTCTTTCTTGCCCTTTCCAAAATGTTGGATTTGAAGTTCAGTTTCCTGTCCAGCAAAACACCCAGGAATTTTGCGCTTTCTGTGAATGGAACATTATCTCCACCCAAGGAGACAGGTTATACTGTAGGCAACTTGTATCTCCTGCTGAAAAGAACTGCGTTACTTAAAATATTTTAAATCTCTTTTGAGTTTAGGGGAGTTGACGGCAGTAAAACTGCGTCCACTTATTCTCATGGGTAAAGCATTCTACACTCATTTTGTGGACAAGTTAATAAAAATGTGTTTAACCTGTCTTTTATTGTTGGCTACATGCAATTCACTTATTTGGTTAGAAAATCATAATTCAATATTAATATCTTAGGACTCACTTAAATTTTTATACAAAAAACAAACATTAAAATAATACACAACAAACAAACACCACAAAAGTTTTAGCAATGACAAACCACACACAGAACTAAAAGCAAATGTAATCCTTGAGAGAGAGAAAAAAAGAAAAAAACACACAAAAAATACCCTTCGAGTTATTCCCAAGAGGTATTTTCTCTTGGACATGCCAAAAAAAAGTTTACATAGCATGTGTCCACAGCAAATCCTCCACAATAACCAACAAAAAAAGGACAATGGACCAGACCACAAAAAACAAACATTTAAAGCATTTTTGTCATACATTCTTATACATAATTACAATTTAAGTACAAACCTAGGTGACCAAAAAGAAATAATGACGTTGATACTAACTTTTAAGTCAAAGATACTTGTATGCGTGCGTGCGATTGTGTGTGTAGGTATGAGTCCTTATTTCTAAAACAGTATTCGAAAAGTTAGATAGGTAGATGGGTGGACGATATTACCTGCGATTCCTGTGCATACTGCCGTGCCTCAAATTGCGATGATCACGCCATCTATTGAAACGGTGTCGCAGTGTTTGTCGCACTTCCGAATTGAGAAAGCAAAAGAACAGCGACACAAAAAATCCCTAGCAAAGCAAATGGACAAATTATTTTAATTATCAACTTCTGCTCATGCTTCGTCTTTTTGTTCAAGGACAACAAGCTAATACTTACTTGGGTGCTAATTAAAAAGACTCTGGTATTGTAAAATACATTGGCACTGATGCCCTGCTCTGGTCCCACCAGCACCAGCAGATAGGTAATGCCAAAAAGTGGTATTAGGACCAGCAATGCCTTGGATGCCTTGTGATATTGCCTCGTCTCCAAGGTATTGGCCGAGCGCAACTTTGTGATGAGCACCTGTGTGTAGTAGACAAAGGACAACGAAACAACATTAACTTGTTTAATTTCTATCATCGAAATTGAGGAAACTATGGTCATAAAATGAAATGGCAATGATATCTCAAAGCGAAAATATGATGGCATGCTATTCTTTATAAACAAACAAAAAAATCAAAACCAGTCACTTGAGTCCTTTTAATTTCCGGTAAGTGAAAGGAATAAATATTCAATAGGGATTTCTTGCAAGGAGTTGACATCTGCGATGAATAAAATTAAATTTGGTTACGTTCAATGTCATATAAAGTTGGTGTAACTTATTATACGAATTTGAAACAAGTAAAGAGGCATAAAAGTTCGGCTGGGGTAGACATTGGATACCCATCACCTAGGGTATATATGTAAACCCCCTTTCGTCACAATCCGGTGAAAACTGGATAACTTATGCACTCAAATTCGGCTCGGACATTGAGTGATCTAATAAATCTGGACCGATCTGGACCAAGGATATAGTCATTATCATATTTTATTATAACTCCATTACTATATCGGTAGTTATATCTTAATAGGGGCTGGTCTTGATCATATTTGATTCAGGTCTCGAGAACTCTTGGTTAGGTTATGTTAGGTTATGTTAGGTTTAAGTGGTAGTCTGCCATCAGACTCACTTAGGCATTTTCGTCCATTGTGATACCTCAGGAACAGAAGAAGGAAGATGCCTTCTAGTTCCTACCGTTGAACCATCTAGATCGCTTTAAAAAGCCTAGTAACTTGCGAATGTTCACATCTGCTAAATCAGACAGGTTCTCAAAGAAATGAGAACCTAAAGTGGAACTCCTTCTAACAGGTAGTGCGGGATACACACACACAGAAGGTGTTCTATAGTCTCCTCTTTCTCGATGTCCCTACAGCTTCTGCAAAAGTTGTTGCTGGCAACCTTCAGTCTGTTAGCATGTTTTCCGATTAGACAGAGTGACCTGTCATGACGGACACAATGATCGAGTCGTCTGTTCTATCCAATGACAGCAAAGCAGCAGACCCCTTTAAGTCTAGATAAGGCCACATAGTTTTGAAATGCTCACAGCTCCCTCTTTGTGACCATCTATCATTCGTTGCCCTTCGGGCCTGATGCTGAAAACTTAGCTAGAGGCTCGATGTCCCTACAGCTTCTGCAAAATTCGTTGCCGGTCACCTTCAGTCAGTCAGAATGTTTTCCGATTAGACAGTGACCTGTCATGACGGACACAATGATTGAGACGTCTGTTCTAGCCAATGACAGCAAAGCAGCAGACCCCTTTAAGTCTAGATAAAGCCACATAGTTTTGGAATGCTCACAGCTCCCTCTTTGTGACCATCTATCATTCGTTGCCCTTCGGGCGTGATGCTGAAAACTTAGCTAAAGGCATACCCCCAGATTCTAGTGTCCCTGGAGTGTATAAGGTAGTCTCGCAAGTTCGTCTGTTCTGTGGCACGGCACCCAGAACAGGTGAATTTTGAACTGTTCAGCCATCCCGTTGAGAGATCTGCGACAGTCGAGGACGGTTTTTGTGTTCAGAAATACGTTCTCCAGGAATTTAATGGCTGCCTGGCTGTCTGAGAAGATATTTTTGCCAATCGTCGTTATGACATTATATCTTAGCCATTCCCCCACTTGATCTGCTTGATACACACGGCTGTGGTAGGGTAACCTCTTCGATATGACCAGTTCTAGATCTTTAGAGTACGCCCCAAAGCCCACCTGGTCGTTTAGTTTGGAGCTATCGCTGCAATTTGGGTAGCCACAATGTCCAGAGGCATAAGATGTAAATTCAGTGCATCAGATGGTGTCGTCCTCAGTGCTGCTGTGATGCACAAACAAACCATCCTTTGGATCCGGTTAAGTATTGAGCAGTAGGTGGACTTTTGAAGCGCCGTCCACCAGACCACAACACCATAAAGCATAATAGGTCTGACAACTGCAGTATATACCCAAATGCATGACACGCGGTGTAAATCCGCATCTCTTGCCAATGGCTCTCTTGCAGGTGTATAGGGCAAGAGCACTGCAGTAGTCGGGTAACCTCTTCGATATGACCAGTTCTAGATCCCAAGCCCACCTGGTCGTTAAGTTTGGAGCCATCGCTGCAATTTGGGTAACCACAATGTCCAGAGGCATAAGATGTAGCATTAAATTCTGTGCATCAGATGGTGTCGTCCTCAGTGTTGCTGTGATGCACAAACAAACCATCCTTTGGATCCGGTTAAGTATTGAGCAGTAGGTGGACTTTTGAAGCGCCGTTCACCAGAATACAACACCATAGAGCATAATAGGTCTGACAACTTCAGTATATACCCAAATGCATGACACGCGGTGTAAATCCGCAACTCTTGCCAATGGCTCTCTTGCAGAGTGTCATTTCTTGCCCTATCCAAAATGTTGGATTTAAAGTTCAATTTCCTGTCCAGCAAAACACCCAGTTATTTTGCGCTTTGTGTAAATGGAACATTCTCTCCACCCAAGAAGAGAGGTTCCACTGTAGGCAACTTGTATCTTTTGCTGAAAAGAACTACGTCTGTCTTGCACTTATACCCAGGCCACTTTCAGTATCAGACTTTGCTGTAGCACGTAGAGCTTCCTGATGTATATCTCTTAGAGTGCTGGGAAACTTTCCCCTAACCGCAATTGCCACGTCATCAGCATATGCGACCACTTTTTCACCTTTTTCTTCCAGTAATAATAATATATTGTTAATGGCTATATTCCATAGCAGAGGAGACATTACACCTCTTTGAGGTGTTCCTCTGCTGAACCATCTTTTAAGATCCATAGATCCCAAGCCTGTCGTAATGCAGCTTCTAGTAAGTAAGTTATTAATAAACTTTCTTAGAGTTGGCGCCTAGAAACTCCAACTCCTTCATGGTTGATGTCAGTTAAACATTATTGAAAGCACCTTCAATGTCAAGAAATGCTACCATTGTATATTCCATGACAGCAAGAGAACCCTCTATATTGCCGACTGACGGAGTCGAAACTTCTTATCGCCCAAAGGATTTTCGGCCTCCGTCGAATGCATATCACAACCTCTTCTGGCGCCACGTTGTCCGTTGGAGAATTTCCCAGAAAATGTGTATCAACGAGTAGTTCTAGTGTTTCCCCACTAGACATTTTCCATACATTCTCTGACTTCTGGATATACCCCACCATAATAGGTCTCGAGAACTCATACACAAGTCACATTTTCAGACAATAAATCTGTTTTTTATGGGAGGAAGACCCTTAATTGGAAGATCGGTCTATATGGCAGCTATATCTATATAGTCTGATCTGACTCATATTTTCAAATTTCAATGAAATTGGGTAATCAATAAAGCTTTTATGAGCTTCAGACCCTTAATCGGCATAACTGTCTTTATAACAGCTATATCTAATTACAGTCCAATCTGTAGCATCTTTGGGTCAGATGGCGGTTGGCTTAAAATAACTTACTTTTGTATTCCAGGTCCTAAACGGCAGATCGGTCTATATGGCAGCTATATCTAAATATAGTCCGATCTGAACCATATTTGGGTCCGATGTTGGGAGGCCTAAAACTACTCACTGTTTCAAATTTCAGTGAGATCTGTTAAAAAATTAAGCTTTTATGGGCTTCAGACCCTTTATCGGCAGATCGGTCTATATAACAGCTATATCTAAATAACGTCTGATATGAACCATATTTGGGTCCTGTATTGGGAGGCCTAAAACTATTCACCGTTTCAAATTTCAGCGAAATCGGATAAAAAATAAAGCTTTTATGGGCTTCAGATCCTTTATCGAGAGATCGGCCTTTATGACAGCTATATCTAAATATAGTCCGATCTGAACCATACTTGGGTCAGATGTCGGGAGGCCTAACATTTTTCACTGCTTCAAATTTCAGCAAAATTGGGTAAAAAATAAAGCATTTATGGACAAAAGGACGTATCTTTGCCAAATTTCAGCTCAATACCTCAATTTTTGAAGGCCCCATAGTGATTACAGCAGACGGACGTACAGGCACACGGACGTCGTTAAATCGTCGTAGAATTTTATGACGATCCGAAATATATATATATTGTAGGGTCGGAAATTGATATTTTGATGTGTTGCAAATGGAATGACTAAATGAATATACCCCCATCCTATGATGGTGCGTATAACTAGTAAAAGCGCATTAAGTTCGGTCTGACGGAATCTCATATCCTTACCCTTTGAATGCAACAAATACAAATTTTGCCCATGAACATTCCACTAAGGAACAGGGGCAAACTTCTCACATATCAGTGAGTGCAGTCCGATTCAAGTTTAAACTCAATGATAAGGGGCCTCCTTTTTATAGCCGAAACCGATCGGCGCGCCGCAGTGCGACACTTCTTTGGAGAGAAGTTTTTCATGGGATGGTACCTCACAAATGTTGCCAGCATTAGGAGGGGAGAATCATCGCTGAAATTTTTCCTATGGTCTCGCCAGGATTCTAACCCAGGAGTTCAGAGTCATAGGCGGACATGCTAACGTCTGTGCTACGGTGGCCTCCATTTGAATTACCTTTTCAAATATATAGGAGATACCTCAAATTATGAACCGATACCGACCGCAGTTCTAGCGGCTCAAGAGCTATATCAGGTTATAAACGGATTTCGACCATAATTGGCGTAGTTGTTGGAAGTCAGATCAAAACTTTAATTGCAAAATTTCAGTCAAATCGGGTAGTAATTGCGCTTTATCTGAAGATCGGTTTATATGACAGCTATATCAAATTATTGACCGATTAAGATACTTGGTACATTTATTAGAAGACAAATCATAAAAAACACCTCATGTAAGATTTCAGCCAAATCGGATAAGAATTGCGCCTTCTAGAGACTCAAGAAGTCAATCTCCAAGATCAGTTTATATGGCGGCTATATCTGGTTAGGAACTGATTGGGACCATACTTCGAACAGTTATTGGAAATCATAAAAAACACCTCATGAAAGATTTCAGCCAAATCGGACAAGCGCCTCTAGAAGCTCAAGAAGTCAAGATCCGAGATCCGTATATGGCAGTCATATCAAAACATGGACAGCACACTGAAGGGAAGTAGTTGTGCAAAATGTCAAGCTCCTAGCTGTTCTTTGTCGAGAGTAAATGTGTTTTAGACAGATAGAGAGACGGACAGATGTACGGACGGCTAAATCGACTTAGAATGTCACGGTGAACAAAAACATATACACTTCGTTGGGTCCGAGAGTCTTTCAGATGGCATACGACTGGGCCGAACTTAGGGTTTTCAATGTTAGCGCAGGAAAGACTGTTCATGAGGAAGACGAAGGTGGGGCAATTTGATGCACCACGTTTCCTTAATAGAACGATTCCGATCATATATTAGGAGTGATCTTGGACAGGAAACTGAATGTGAGGTATCACATTCGAGGAGCGAGAGTTCCAAGAAGGGTTACAAATGTTGGGCACTATGTGGACGGGCCGTAGGCTCGAACTAGGGCCTGAATCCGAGGATAGTCCACTGGCTTTACAGGAGCCTGATTAGACCAATACGATGGAGAAAAAGTACAACTTAAGGATAAAAATAGAACAGGATCAGAGAACATGTTGTCTGGGCATAGGTGGAGCGATAAGCACGAAACCCACTAGAGACTATTCTAGATATCCGACCCATAGACATACAGATTAAGTGTGAGGTAGCCACTGCGGCTATGTGGCTTAAGGCAATTGGAGAATGGATTGAAGATGGAAGCAGCACATACCACCGCGGTATAAACAAGGCAATGATAGGAAATCTGGAAGGAAGGGAAAAGGTTTCGGATCGGACACCTGAAACGACACTTGAGGTTGAGTGCGGGGTGGCTCAGACTTTGATCGACGAAACTCTGTTATTGCCATTTGGATTCCATGGAACATGTATGCATCAAATTTAGAGTACAGTGTGAGCCTTGGGGTCTACATAGAGAACCCAGGCAATGATATCAGTTTTCGACTGTCTGACCATATTTACTATCCTGCAGGCTGAGATTCGTACGATCACGGAATGCGTGAGGTGAGGTGGTGCTAACGCTTGGACGACGAATAAGGTCACGTATAACTTTGGAGTGTAAAAAAGAGATTAACATCTTCTCTGAGGCTGGTACGATCTACATCGTATGGGTGCCGGGCCATTTCGGATTAAGGGGGAATGAAAAAGGTGACGATTTTGCAGTGAAGAACAGAGGATTGCAGTCAATAAACTTGGTTAACCCCAAACCTTTCGTTGCGTAACACTGTGGAACAGCCAAACGATCGGTAGGACGAGGACAATCCTATGAGGATCTTCAGATTGTGAGAAGACGTGGCTATAACTGAAATAAAATAAGCTGGTGGGCAGCAAAACTTTCGGTATCATAACAGGACACATAGGACTACGACTCACTCATGTAAAATCGGTTTGACAAGTGATAGCATGTTTAGAGCTTCTGAGGAGGATGATGAGTCGTTGGAGCATTTCCTATGTCATTGCCTAGATTTCAAGGCTAACAGACACTGGCACTTAGGTGGGTACATAATACCAGAGATGAACCAACTTAGAGGCGTGGTATGGAAAACGGTTAGGAATTTTGTAAGCAGCACGAAATTCCTGACTAAGATTTTGGTTTGAGACAAATTTTTTATACCCACCACTATAGTATGGGGGCATTCTTATCTAGTCATTCCGTTTGAACCACCTGAAAATATACTCGAAGACCCATAAAGAATATATAATCTTGATCAATTCGACGTTTAGAGTCGATCTTGCCATATCTATCCGTCCATCCGTCTGTCGAAATCACGATAGCGGTAGAACGCGTAAAGCTAGCCGCTTAAATTTTGCACAAATACTAAATATTAATGCAGGTCAATGAGGATTGGAAATGGGCCATATGGGTTCCGATTTAGATATAACTCCCATATAAATCGATCTCCCGATTTGACTTCTTGAGACCCTGGAAGCCGCAAGTTTTGTCCAATTCACGTAAAATTTTGAATGAAGTGTTCTGTTTTGACCTTCAAGAACTGTGCCAAGTACGGTCTGAATCGGTGTATAATCTGATGTAGCTTCCATATAAACCGATCTCTCGATTTGATTTCTTAAGCCCTTACAAGCCGCAATTTTTATCCGATTTGGCTGAAATTGAGCATGTAGTGTTTTGTTATGACTTTCAACAACTGTGCCAAGTACGGAACAAATCGGTCTATAATCTGATATAGCTCCCATATAAACCGATCTCCTGATTTGAATTCTTGAGTCCTTACAAGCCGCAATTTTTGTCCGATTTGGATGAAATTTTGCATGCCATGTTTTGTAACGACTTCCAACAACTGTGCCAAATACGGTCCAAATCGGTAAATCATGTAAACCGTAATCAGTAAATCATGTTGGTCACCAACACCTGGTGAAATAGATCCCATCTAGTCGCTAAATTCACAGCATGTCTAGGACACGCGTATGCTTGCACGTCCTGGCCGGAGCCAATTTAGTTTTTAACCCAAAACCGGCAATGCAAATTATGCAGTACCAAAGGCCAATAAATCTTTTAGCCTTACGACTTTTTACTCAAAACCATGGGACACATACCCAGAGAATTGGTGATACCAGTAGCATGGTGACCGCACAAAATAGTCAGTAGGCATTGACATCGAGGGAACCGACACTTCGATCCAATCCTTAGACAAATACCGGTTCATCAGGTACTGGCCTTAAAAAACTTATTAAACCATATACTTAGGTATTGTGGGTTCCATGACATAAAAACAAAAGAGAAAGTGCCACAACATTTTATCGCCACTCCTTTGGGTGACCGCCATGAATACCCTATTACAGATGCTGACTGAAGAGGATTTGAACCAATCTACGCAGACGATGTTATTATAAGTTCTTATATTAATACTACTTTGAGTCAGCTATGCAGAAAAGCCGAAAGGGTCTTAAAGATGGCAAACTCTAGGGATCCGAACACTAACCCGTAGAAAATCTGGCTGTTTTCAAACAGAATCCAAAGCGCCATGTTTCCCCAACAAAACAATGTCGATATAAGCCAAGGTCAAGTACTTAGGAGTAATGAGGACAGGAAACTGACCTGAAAGTGTCACATTCAGGAGCATATTGATTTTGGGATTTAGGGGACATCAATCCTATAGCAACTCAAATAAAACAAAACTAACTTGGTCCGTTGTTTACGCTTACTACTCTCAACGACCAAAACATAAAATGCTCCTTTAAACTCGTTGAGCTAATGCAATTATGTTTGCGAATGAGCATAGAATGATTGCCAATCATATGTTTCATTTTACGCACGAGGGCTCACATTGATCGCAACTGAATAGAAGACACACGCATACAGCTACAACGGAGTATATCTATGCCGCTCAAAAACACTTGATGTTTCATTTCTCTGCTTGTTTTGGTTTTCAACATACAACAAAATGAAACGTTCGGGCATCCCTCACTCTATTGTATGTGTGCGTGTTTCTAACTAACTTTGTTTTTAAGTGGCATGCGTAACAGACAATTGCTTTGGCCAAAGTGGATATTGAGTGCCAAATTTTAGGTCTCATGCAGTTCACTGCTGCGGATACGATATTGGGCTTGTAACCACTAAGGGGCATATAATGAACGGAGCTCCTGAAATGGATTCTTTCGAGGAGGCTTTTCGGTGTTTAGAGTGCACAGCAAACGGATTACTGGCTAAGATGTATACCCATTAGACTGTCCCATGCTATAAAGAATATTTTTTTTTTCTTTGGAAAATATGGAAACTATATTTTCAACCATAAATTTTATATAAATAATCACTGTGCTTGCGTATTGCATAGGCCACCGTAGCGCAGAGGTTAGCATGTCCGTCTATAACGCCGAACGCCTGGGTTTAAATCCCAGCGTGAACATCAGAAAAATTTTCAGCGGTGGTTATCCCCTTACTAATGCTGGCTACGTTTGTGAGGTATCCTGCCATGTTAGAACTTCTCTACCAAATGGTATCACTAAGCGGCACGCCGTTCGTAGGAGGTTAAACTTGAATCGGAATGCACTCATTGATATGTGAGAAGTTTTTCTTTGTTCCTTAATGGAATGTTCATGGGCAAATTTGCATTGCTGGGGCATTTTATGCTAGGATCTAACTTTCTCAACTGGCTCCATATGGAAGCACCACGGGTGTTAGGATACATGTGTTTTCTTTTATTTTTTTTTTTTTTTTTTTTGTTTAAGAAAATTTCAGATTTTGCTGCATAGGGGCTTATGAAGTCAATTTGTGAGATGGTAAATATAGGGGTTGAGGCGCCCCGGTAGCCGAGTTTGTAGCGTGGTCCGAATAGCAGTGCAGGGGTCATGGGTTTGTTTCTTACCAGAGGCCTTGGTCTGTCGCTACTGTGATACCACAATGGATTTAACATTTAAGTGGGTCAGCTATGATCAGTGATCGATTTGGACTACGTTCGACATAGACTTGGAGGTGATAGTAGAAGTCATCGTGCAAAATTTTCGAATCGTTAAAGAATTGCGTACTCTAGGAGCTCAATAAGTCTCATACTGAGAAGGCTTTTTATAGGATCTACGAGCATGTAGGAAATACCCGAACCATCGATTAGATGTTCTAAACTTTGAAACTGTTTCCTACAAAGGTTAAAAATTTTTAAATATGAAATCAACGGACAATGTTTGCTGATATCAGCAAACTTATTATGATGGGGGCATCGCAAACACTGTCCTAAAAAGGTTAAAAATTTTTTAACTATGAAATCAGCGGACAATGTTTGCTGATATCAGCAAACTTATTATGATGGGAGCATCAGCAAGCACGGTCTGACGATATGAAAATTATTCTTTTCTAATTTTTGAAGGAATCCGTTTCAAAAATTTTTGGTCTGCATAATCGATCGATATATCCACAGTCGCTCGATATATCCACAATCGAGTTGACTAGGAAGAACGGTGCATTCGTGTTGCTCTCAAATCTTCAGGATCTTTCGTTCGCAACACATATCTGAGTTCACGGACGGACGGCTTTGTTCTATGTGTACATGACCGTACATCAGCCTCAGGTACAACGATGTATTTATGTTGTTCTCAAATGTTCATGATGCGTGGCGACATGTTTATTTTCAGCAGGGTAGGTATTTTGTGTCACACAATTGTCATAGATTCTTCTTTTGAGATGACCTAAGCCGTTCTTTCAATGTAGATAAGCAGCAGACATTTTTAACAAACTACAGACTTGCCAGCAGTCAGCCTGCTGTTCTGAAATTGCAAACATTTTGTTATAACAGCAGAACTACCGCTGTGTAAGCAGCGAAATTAACTTATCACAGTCAGCTGACAGTGATTGCAATTATATCCATTATATACAATTGAAGCATATTAAAATTGGTAATCGGAAAATCTGTTCAAAATTCGGAAACATATAGGAATCAATGTAGACTATACGAGTGCTTCGATTGGTCTATAAAAGAAGCTATAACAACTTTATTACTACGGCAGAGAGTTTTCGCTACTTACCCACATTATTCGTATGAGAAATGCCAAATTTAGTAAAAGAACCAATGACGTCGGTCCCTGAATTATCCAATCTATGTGAGATTCACTCATCCAAGAACACTCGATTTCCAGCTAAAATGAAAGTAGATATGCAAAAGAAGTGTTAAAATAAAATTCATAGCACAACATAATGACTACAATGTATTCTTAGAGAGATACATATGCTTAGAAAATATTTGTCGAAATTTATTTGACTGAGAGACCCAACACAGCCTAGTTAACAGGGACCCGACGACGAACCCAAAAATTCAAAATTCGGTAGACTAGGATAGGTAAAGATCCTTATATCGAAACATCAGGCAGCGCAGCGATAGGTGTCTCAATGCACCCTATAGAACAGGGAGCCGACGATGAAACCATCTTCTACTCTCACGAAGCCCATTTACTTAAGATTTAGAAGACTAAGATAGGCAAAGGCAGTAGTATTGAAACATCAGGCAGTACAGGGGCGGGAAACTCAGTACAGCCTAACGAACAGGGACCCGACGATGGAACCATTGCCGACTTTATAAAGATTCGGAAGACTAAGATAGGCTAAGAACCTAATACGAAAACATCAGGCAGTACAGTAACAGCAAAGTCAATTCAGTCTAATGAGCAAAGAGCAGACGATGAGCACCATTGATTGAGGTCATCCAGATAAACCTTCACCGGAGCGAGACAGCTACTGCCTTATTACCTTATTTCAGGAGCCATAGGCAACCCGGAACAAAGTTTCTGGACTGAACCATATCAACTACAAATTATTCTACGCCAACACTGATACTCGGTCGAGGGCCTGCCTTGCAAATGCCAAATTTTGTCCATGAACATTCCACTAAGAAACAGGGGCAAACTTATCACGTGTCAATGAGTGCAGTATGATTCAAGTTTATAGCCGAGTCCGATCGGCGTGCAGCAGTGCTACTCCTCTTTGGAGAGAAGTTTTACATGGCATAGTACCTCACAAATGTTGCCAGCAAAACGAGGGGAAACCGCTAAAAATTTTCTGATGGTCTCGCCAGGATTCGAACCCAGGCGTTCAGCGTCATAGGCGGACATGCTAACCTCTGACCTACGGTGGCCTCCAGTTATTTGTCATAAAAATTTTAAATAATTTTCTCCAGAGTTGTCAACGCTGGATGCAACAGTGATAAGATAGGGAGACGGTGGAGCATACCACCACTTTATCTGCCTTTCGACTCTCCGACACCGCCACCCATGCCGGAGCTGCAACGGTTGGTGCGGAAAGCAAAACAGACAGGAAATGAGGTACCAATAGGGTGCGATGCCATTTCTCACCACATTTAGGGAGTAGTACCAACATTAATTAGTAGGTCCAAGCCCTGGCAGAATTCTTGGATACTGACGACCTAATAACACTTTATATAGGTAACACCGCCATCTTTGGGAGGATTAAGGAGGAGGTTTTAGATGTGACAATATGTTCGGAAAATCTAATCGATGAGGTACAGGATTGGAGGGTCTCCATGGAACACTCTTTCTTTGACCATCGCTACATTAGGTTTAGAATACCACGGCCAGTGCCGAATCCGATAAGCTTTCGGAATAATTTGAAAACCAACTGGCCAAAATTCGGAAGACTACTCAGAAAAAGACTTGGGCAAGATAATTTAAATTTTCCAATCATAGAAGACATTGAGGACAATGTCAACAAGATAACGACTGCAATAGTGGAGTCTTTCGAAGATAGTTGTCCTTTTTGAGAAAAGAAATCGGCCCAAGAAAAACACTGGATGATCGGGGAGATTTGCCATATTGGGAAAGAGGTCCTTTAGTCGGTAGCTTCAGTGACCCGCCAAGATGAAAAAGTTTCTCTCAAAAACCCATGTCCAAACTGAAACGATAGCAGACGTCATGGGAGTGAGAGTAGAGACAACGGAGGACATGTTGAGACTTTTGATGAAAACGAATTTTCCCCAGGACAAGACGGGACTCACGGAGACACCGGAATCGTGGAATAATGAGATTGATCGAGGGCTTATCATAACGGAATTTATGGTCAAGGAAGCCTTGAGGAGTTCCAACCCATTTAAGTCACTCGGACCTGATGGAATATTTCCGCCATTACTACAGAAGGAGACGGACTATCTGGTCTGCATTTTCACAGCGTGCCTAGGACTTACATATACTCCGAAAGCCTAGCAGGAGGAAAGTGTTGTGTTTATACCCAAGTCCTGCACGGCAAGTTATACGACACGTTCTTTCAACTCAAAACCATGGAACGCATTGTGGATACCATGATAAAGTGTAGGACATCTAGCGAACTGCTCAAATACAAACATCATGCCTATGTCAAGGGAAGGTGGGTTGGCACTGCCCTGCACGAGGTTGTGCAAAAAAATAGAAGAATTCTTCGATGCCAAGACGTACACACTGGTGGTATGCATTGACATCCAGGAGGCTTTTAACAATGTGCGGACCGACACATTGATCAAATCCTTAAATCAGTACTGGGTAGAGCATATCCTTAGAGACTGGATAAACAATATGCAAAGAAACAGGTGGAAAAATTGAGGGTCCCATGACGTAAGAAAAAGGGAGAAAATGGCACAGGGCACGTCACAGGGGTGCATTTCATCGCCACTCCTATGGGTGACCAGGATAGTCCACTGGCTCTACAGGAGCGCGATTAGACCAATACTTACTTACACCTAATTAGTTTGGTGGACTGCTATGGAGAAAAAGCGCAACATAAGGACCATACAACAGGTTCAGAAAATATGTTGTCTTGGCATAGGCGGATGAGGATCACACCCTGTAGGACACTTGAGACTCTTCTAAACATCCGACCCACAGACATACTGATTAAGTGTGAGGCAGCCATTTTGGCAATGAGACTTAAGCCGATGGGAGAATGGATAGAGGATAGAAGCAGGACATACCATCGCGGTATAATCGAGGCAACGATTAGAAACCTAAAAGGAATGGAAGAGGATTCCGATCGAATACCAGGGACCACACTTGAGGTCGAGTGCGAGGCACTGCTGCCAGCGTCACAGTTTTGGATTGACGGAACCCTAGTACAGCCATCTGGAAAATCATGTTACACGGATGGATCAAAGCTAGAGAACAGAGTGTGCCTGGGGATCTACATTGAGAGCCCAGGAACTGAGATCTGTTTTTAGACTACCTGACCATAATAAGCCTCTGCAGGCAGTGTTCTGGGCGATCACGAAATGCGTGAGGTGGTGTGGTGCTAACGCGAAATCGTCGAGCATGAACATCTTTACTGACAGTTAACTGGCCATAAGGGCAATAACATCCATTAGGGTAAAGTCACAAACAATCTTGGAGTGTAAGAAGGAGATTAACGCCTTTTCTGGGAATGGCACAATACGCAATGTTTGAGTGCCGGGCCATAGCGTAGTAAGGGGGAATGAAAAGCAGACGATTTGGCAGTGAAGACCTTAGGACTGCCATCAATAAACATGGTTAACCCGAGTCCTTTCGGGTCAACGCAGTCCGCGTTAAGAGCGAGGGCTATGAACGCACATGTAACACTGTGGAACAAAAAAACGGTCAGCAGTCCGACGAAAATCTTATAGGGAGATCTGGAGAAGACGAGGCTATTACAGAAAGGAATCAAGATAGAGGTCAGTAAAGCTTTCGATATCACAAAAGGATATAAGCTCACTTATCGAAAATCTGTACGGAAATTGATAGGATATGTAGGGCATGTGGGGTTGATTATGAGACGTTGGAGCATTTCATATGTCATTGCCTAGCTTTCGCGGCTAGCAGGCACTTAGGTGGGGACAAAATACCAGACATAAGGTGCGTGGTATGGAAAACATTTAGAATTTTGGCAGGCAGAACGAAATTTCTGATTTAAATTTTCTTTTTTGAGGTTACCTTTTAGTATTTAGAGCGCACAATAAACCGATTACTGACTTAAATGTGTCAGACGGACGGATTAATATCCTCACACTTTTTTTAAACCTTTCTGATTAAATTGAAACGGTTTGTGGTTTATGATTTTGTCAGACTAGTGGCCCGGCAAACAAATTTTTTAAAGCAAATAAAATCTTTTTAAGGTCGGCCGTGCCGAACTTTGGATACCCACTACCAAGGATATAATAATAATCCTTTTATGTTATAATTTTTTATTTTTATTTCTGTCAAACAACACGCAGGGAATGTCCTCTACGAATGCAGTGCATTGCTTTGGCGAGAGTAAATTAGGAATTGGAGGGAGAGAAAGGGATGTAGTGCTTATTGACATTTGTCTTAAATCTTTGGATGTCAAAGTGGGTGGGAAAAACATTAGCCGGAACTCAATTCCACATACGAACAGTTTGGCCGAACTAAGAATTCTCTCTATAATGCATTATGCGATCCGCTGGCCAATCAATAACAAACGGGTGTGAGTTCCTGGGATGTCTAATAGCCCCGACATACATCTTTGCATCAGGAATAAGAAGACGAATATCAAACGAACACACACCATGAAAGTACCGATAGAACAGCGTCAAACTACCCACATTGCGACGATATTCAAGGGAGGCAATGTAGTTGGATACCCCACTGTCCCCAATCAACGCCATCGGTCTCCTCTGTACACGGTCCAGTAGCTCCAGGGATGATTTTGAAGCTCCAGCCCATACATGTGAGTTGTACTCCATTTTCGGTCTTATGAAAGTGGTCTAGATGTTAAGAAGATCAGACGGAGTGAAGTAATTCTTACACCGTTTAAGGAAGCCTTAACACTTGAATGCTTCTTTCGACACTTCAAATACATGTTTGGCCCCAAGGACATCACCTTGTATTTTCATGCCCAGAACATCAAGAGCTTCGATTGCTCAACATCTACTCCGTTGATAGACAAAGATGATCGTAATGGGTCAGCGAATCGTTTGTGTGACAACAAGCAGCACTGAGTCTTCCGTGCATTAAAATCTACTCGATTCATTCGACGCCACTCAGAAATGGCCAGCAAATCCTGGCAGAGTGTATCGTCCATAACCCGCCTCTTGTCCTCAATCTCTCGAAGACTCGGCCTATAGTCGAATGAGTACGAATGACAGAGATTACTGTCATCCGCAAATGAGTAGATCGGATTCGATGTCTCACCCAACAGATCGTTGATGAAAATACGAAAAAGAGAAGCAGAAAGAACAGAGCCCTGGGGTACACCTGCGGTCAATTTGTGCTCATTGGATGTAGTACACCGTGCCGTGATCAAATGCCTTGGAGATATCCTGAGTCACAACCTTACTCTCACCAAACTGGTGGATTAAGCGACACCAACGTTCCGACAGAAGTGCCATGAGGTCGCCCGTAGAGTGATTTCTGCGGAACCCATACTCTTGGTCGCTAAGAAGGCCATTAGACTCTAAATACCTCACAAGATGGTGATTAACCATGCTCTCTACGAACTTGGAGAGATCGGAGCATATCGCAATTGGCCGCAAGGTTATAAGCCTCACCTTTCTTGGGTATTGGCTGAACGTTCGCAACCTTCCAGACGCGCCGGGAAGACTTCCGCACGGTAGGCAATGTAGAAAAGGTTGCGAAATGGACGAGCGAGCGTCGAAGAACACTTGCGTAAGAGAAGTGTTGATATTCTATCTGGGCCCGAGGATTTATTTACTATACTGCTATTTATTAATTGCCTATATCCGTAGTTATATCTAACTTGACTCGATGTGCCGAGAACTCATATACTAGTAACAGTTTTATCGAATTCTTGCAATAAATACGCTTTTTATGGATTAAGATCAGTCTATATGACAGCAAATAGTCTGATCTGATTCTTATTTGGGTCGGATGTCGGGAAGCTTTAAAAAACTCACTATTTTTCAATTAAATCGGGTAATAAATAAAGTTTTAATGGGCTTCAGATCCTTAATCGGCAAAACGGTCTATATGACAGCTATATCTAAATTTAGAGGGATCTAAACTATATTTGGGTCGGATGACGGAAGGCTTAGAACAACTCACTGTTTCAAATTTCAGCGAAATCGGGAAATAAATGCAGCTTTTGTGGGCCTTAGAGCCTTAACCGGCAAATCGGCCTATATAGCAGCTATATCCAAATATGGTCCGATTTGGGCCGTGTAAAAAATTTCCTTGCGTGCAGCAAAAGTACGTATTTGTGCCAAATTTGAGCTCCATATCTCAACTTTTGAGTCTGTAGAGTGATTACAACAGACGGACGGAAAGACACACGGACATCGTTAAAGCGTCTTAGAATTTCACGACGAACGATCCGAAATATATATACTCTGTAGGGTCGTAAAAGGATATTTCGATGTGTTGCAAACGGAATGACTAAATATATATACCCCCTATCCTATGGGTGGTGGGTATGAAAACCAAGTATTAAACTGTTATTGCTTTAGCATTGTCGAGCTACGAATATCACAATCCATGCATTTACTCTCTTCTCAATTGTGTGTAATTTTTATACTAACCACCATAGGATGGGGGTATACTAATCCAGTCATTCCATTTGTAACACCTCAAAATATTTATCTGGGACCCAATAAAGAATATATATTCTTGATCGTAACGACATTCTGAATCGAACTAGCCATGTCCGTCTGTCGAAATCACGATAGCGGTCGAACGCGTAAAGTAAGCCGCTTGAAATTTTGCACAGTTTGATGTAGGTAGTTGGGAATCGTAAATGGGCCATATCTGTTCGGATTTGGATATAGCTTCCATATAAACCCATCCTCCGATATGACTTCTTGAGACTTTAGGAACTCTAATTTTTGTCAGATTTGGCTAAAATTTGGAATAACAACTTGAGCTGCCACTGCCGATAGCCATATCAAGTATGATCCGAATCGGTCTATAATTAGATATAGCCCCCATATAAACCGATCCCCGATTTATTGTGGTGGTTTTATGACACTCAACAACTCTGCCAAGTACGGTCTAAATGGGTCTATAACCTGATATAGCCCCCGTATAAACCGATCCCCGGATTTGATTACTTGTGCCCCTGAAAGCCGCAATTTTTTCCGATTTGGCTGAAATTTTGCACAAAATGTTCTGTTATGACTTCTAACAACTGTGCGAAATACGGTTTAAATCGGTTATGAATCTGATATAGCTCCCATATAAACTGAACTCCCGATTTGCCTTTTTGAGCCCCTGGAAGCCGCAATTTTTTTCCGATTTGGCTAAAATTTTACACTTAGTATTCAGTTATGACACCTTACAACTGTGTCAAATACGGTCCAAGTTGGTACAGCTCCCATATGTTAGCAGAATCCATGGTGTTGGGTTCCCTAGATTCGACCCGGCCGAATTTAGCTCGTTTTTTTTACCAATTTTCTTTCAATTCCATATTGCGAAATAATTTTTATACAATGTTTGTCGTATATTTCATATATTCATATATTTAAATCTCAAATTAAAATGTAATGTTTATTTGCTTAATCGACTGAGTAAACTAATCCAAACTTATTCCTCTAAACCACAATTTAGTTGAAAACAATTCTCTCATTGGTAATTTATTTCAATTTTTTGCAAACTGTTCATTCGACTTCATTGCCGCCACCAACTCTACAGGATTTAATATTGAGTATGTGTTAGTATGGATGGTGTATCGGTGTGCGAGTGTTTGTTTGTTGAAAATAGTTTCTATCAATAAATATTAATAGTTTATTGCATTTTTGCGAGACACCTACATGGAAGAGACGCAGCATCAGAATATAACACTCAACAATTGTTGTTGGGAGAGAAAAAAACAAATTCAACTTTTCCATCACCACCAACGCCACTACGGGAAGAAATAACCCCAGGCAATTCTAATGTTCACCAATGACAGGTTTATAGATTTACTTTGTTTCCACTTCATGAAACATTTCCACAATCGTCATTTATAATGGTTACCAGTTGCGAATGGTGATGATGGTAATGGTAGGGGATAACAAGTAAAAGCGTGCTAAGTCCGGGCCGAATCTTACATACCCTCCACCATGGATCTGATTTGCCGAGTTCATCTCCCGGCATCTCTTCTTAGGCAAAAAAGGATATAAGAAAAGATTTGCTCTGCTATTATTATATTATTACATGTTGGAGACCTGTGTAAAATGTCAGCCAATTCGAATAAGAATTGCGCCCTTTGGGGGCTCAAGAAGTAACATAGAAAGATCGATTTATATGGGAGCTGTATCGGGCTTTAGACCGATAATAAACACGTATGTTGATGGTCATGAGAGGATCCGTAGTACATAATTTCAGGTAAATCGGATAATAATTGCGACCTCTAGAGGCTCAAGAAGTCAAGATCCCAGATCGGTTTATATGTCAGCTATATCAGGTTATGGACCGATTTGAACCATACTTGGCACAGTTGTTGGATATCATAACAAAACACGTCGTGCAAAATTTCATTCCAATCGGATAAGAATTGCGCACACTAGAGGCTCAAGAAGTCAAGACCCAAGATCGGTTTATATGGCAGCTATATCAGGTTATGGACCGATTTGAACCATACTTGGTAAAGTTGGTGAAAATCATAACAAAACACGTCGTGCAAAATTTCATTCCAATCGGATAAGAATTGCGCACTCTAGAGGCTCAAGAAGTCAAGACCCAAGATCGGTTTATATGACAGCTATATCAAAACATGGACCGATATGGCCCATTTACAAAACCAACCGACCTACACTAATAAGAAGTATTTGTGCAAAATTTCAAGCGGCTAGCTTTACTCCTTCGGAAATTAGCGTGCTTTCGTCAGACAGAGGGACGGACGGACGGACATGGCTAGATCGACATAAAAATGTCGCGACGATCAAGAATATATATACTTTATGGGGTCTCAGACGAATATTTCGAGTAGTTACAAACAGAATGATGAAATTAGTATACCCCCTCTCTTATGGTGGAGGGTATAAAAATGGAGACAGTCATCGATTTAAACATTCATTGAAGGCAAAATAGCGCAACAAATCATTACTTAGGGTAGATAATGCTCAAAAAGATCTGGATGGGGACCAATATTAAACATTGCACACATGTGTTGCATAGATATTATATATTTGGAAGGGTCTTATATAAATGACAACTTCAAATTTTATCGATATTTCATGAATATTACAAAATCCCTTTTAGGTTGTAGGCCGTACTTAACACAGTTGTTGGAAGTCATAACAGAATACCAAGTGTAAAATTTTAGCCTAATCGGACAAAAATTGTGGCTCCAGGGGCTCAAGAAGTCAAATCGGGAGATCGGTTTATATGGGAGCTATATCAAGTTATAGACCAATTTGGACTGTATTTGACATAGTTGTTGGAAGTCATAACGGAACATTACATGCAAAATTTCAGCCAAATCGGATGAAAATTGCAGTTTCCAGGGGCTCAAGAAGTGAAAATGGGAGATCGGTTTATGTGGGAGCTATATCAAAATCTGAACCGATATGGCCCATTTATAATCCCCAACGCCCTACATCGATAGTGGCATTTTCATTGGCTGAGAAAATGTTGTCTTTTAGGCCTTCTATTATGCATGATGCTAGAAGTTGAGGATGTATGCGTATGATCTCCATTGTAAAGTAAACTTTCATTAGTTTTAAGGAGAAGGGCAACTGTTTTCCGCCGCTGGGTATGGATACTTTTATACCCACCACCGAAGGATGCGGTATATTCATTTTGTCATTCCGTTTGCAACACATCGAAATATCCATTTCCGACCCTATAAAGTATATATATTCTTGATCAGCGTAAAAATCTAAGACGATCTAGACATGTCCGTCCGTCTGTCTGTTGAAATCACGCTACAGTCTTTAAAAATGGAGATATTGAGCTGAAATTTTGCACAGATTCTTTTTTTGTCCATAAGCAGGTTAAGTTCGAAGATGGGCTATATCGGACTTTATCTTGATATAGCCCCCATATAGACCGATCCGCCGATTTAGGGACTTAGGCCCATAAAACCACATTTATTATCCGATTTTGTTGAAATTTGGGGCAGTGAGTTGTCTTAGGCCCTTCGACTTCCTTCGTTAAATTGGCCCAGATCGGTTCAGATTTGGATATAGCTGCCATATAGACCGATCCTCCGGTTTTGGGTCTTAGGCCCACAAAAGCCACATTTATTATCCGATTTTGATGCAATTCAGGACAGTGAATTGTGTAAGGCCCATCGACATCCTTCGTCAATTTGGCTCAGATCGGTCCAGATTTGGATACAGCTTCCATATAGACCGATATCTACAATAGGTTTTAGGTTTTGGGGCCATAAAAGACGCATTTATTGTCCGTTGTCGCTGAAATTTGAGACAGTGAGTTTGGTTAGGCTCTTCGACGTCCTTCTTAAATTGTGCCCAGATCGGTCCAGATTTGAATATAGCTGTCATATAGACCGATCTCTGGATTTAAGGTTTAGGGCCCATAAAAGAGGCATTTATTGTCCGATTTTTGGGACAGTGCTTTGTGTTAAGCTCTTCGACATGTTTATGCAAGTTGGCCCAAATCGGTCCAGATTTGGATATAGCTGCCATGTAGACCGATATCTCGATTTAAAGTCTTGGCCCCATAAAAGGCGCATTTATAATCCGATTTCACTGAAATTTGACACAGTGACTTATGTTCGGCTTTTCGACATCCGTGTCGTATATAGTTTAGATCGGTATGAGGTATATGAGTATAAGGTATGCAATTTTCACCGAATTTTGATGAAAAGTGGTTTACATATATACCCGAGGTGGTGGGTATCCAAAGTTCGGCCCGGCCGAACTTAACGCCTTTTTACTTGTTTAGGGTTGGAAATGTATAATTTGATATAATTCAAATGTAATAACAAAATGGTTAACTCTTCGGTGGTGGGTATTTGTATAAATGCATTGGCAAATTTTGGTCGGGTTTGGTAGTATTTTCCTTAAGATTTGGTATGAAATAATTTTCTTGAGTGGCAACACTGGTCGCAAGTTCTCCATACGAACTAAAATGTACAATATAAAGATTTTTTAAGGAATGGCTAAGGATTAGTGAGACATATCCAAATGTGGACTCGATTAGAATAGGTTGAAAAATAACTCTTCTGTACTTTCTTGAATATGTTCAGATGTTCGAACATACGGACACAGATAAACTCACAAATACCCCACAGATTTTGAGCTCCAGTCATTACAACCACCTTTGATGTTATTGTGGGTTAGACCACTTTTGCTTTTACCTCATTGTGCATATATTTCCAGGAATGTAGTGCTTACAAATTGCACCAAAACCAATGCGGCAATTGATCAATGGCAAAAGCTGACGAATGCACATCATCAGATTCATTTTCATCCATCTATCAATGCAGCTACCTACCGACACTTCCATTCATATCAATGCACACATCTACTCAGTGTCTGTAGCTATAGCTACTGATATGCTTCACCCAAAAAAAAAAAAAAACTGTTTGCAGATATCAGCAAACATTGTATGCAAATATTTTTTACATTTGGGTGTAACATTTTCAAATTGTTAAGCATCTAAACGTTAGTAAGACATTTTCTATATACTTTCTGATCCAAAACACGGGTTCGAATCCTGGCGAGACCATCACAAAAAATTTTCAGCGGTGGTTTTTCCCACCTAATACTGGCAACATTTGTGAGGTACCATGCCATGTAAAAATTTTTCTCTAAAGAAGTATCACTCAGCTGCACGTCGTTCGGATTCGGTTATGAAAAGGAAACCCCTTATCATTGAGTTTAAACTTGAATCAGATTGCACTCATTGATATATAAGAAGTTTGCCCTGTTCCTTAGAGGAATAGACAGGGTTCATGGGCAAAATTTTCAATTTCCAAGTATTTTGTCTGCTTTTATTACATATTTTGTCATTCAAAATTATTAAATTGTAGAATTTTTGGTAAATTTTATTCTAAAACTCTTGAGCACTTAAAGATTTGAAGCATTTTTGATATTTTGATGCTAAAATCAACATTCTGCTGTTTTACTGTTTTCACTAACAACTTTCTCTGAGTGTAGTGCAAACATTGAAATTGCCAGCATATAATATTCTGTGAATAAAGCCTCTTATTGGTTATTGTAGTACGAATGTGATTGAAGTTGTGCATGGGAGCAAAGTATTTCAATTGCTGGGTATTCTTTGCAATGTAAGAAAATGCACATTAGAAGATTTGTATTGGATAGACTTGTTTCCTGGATTAAGAAGATACACTCAACTTGCATGGACATGTTGTAAAGGGCGATTTTTTAGCTATTATCTTTTTGGAAACACAGGTTGCAAGTTTCACTAATCTGTACACAACCTGATATAGCTGCCATGTAAACCGATCTGGGATCTTAACTTCCTGAGCCTCTAAAGGGCGCAATTCTCATCCGATTTGGCAGACATTTTGTACAACGGCTTCTCTCATGACCTTCAACATACGTGTTTAATATGGTCTGATTCGATCAATAGCTTGATACAGCTCCCAAATAAAACTATCTCACGATTTTGAATCTTGAGCCCTTACAAGGCGCAATTCTTATCCGAATGAACTGAAATATTACACAATGACTTCTACAATGTTCAGCATTCGTTTATGGCCCGAATCGGACTATAATTTGTGATTTTTTTTTAATTTTCTGAACAATTTCCACATAAATATCCTCTGAGACTAAGTTTGTGTTTGAAAATCATGTAAAGTATTAACGCTTATCGTATGCTACTCTTCTTATATACCCATTGTGATTATTGCAGTATTGTAGATCTATTGTGTGACTGTCAAACTCAGAAATGCATGTGTATCAAGACTCTGTTCACCGAAACTCATGCATGCTATCTGCACACATGTAATTACGTAAGGATTAATGTATTGTATGATGACAGCAGCAAAAATAGAAAGTGTTGCCGTAATTACCACGTAAATATTTATGCGTTTATGGCTTTGATGGCCTCACAAAACAGTTTATATCCCACATGTCATTGGATGACGCGTTTGGCAAGGAGGTTAGCTCAGAGTGGTTTAAGAAATCCTGTAACATTGTTGGCTTGATTTTAACTGAGGAATACATTTAGCGTTATGGTCGTGAGGTTGGAAAATTCCAAATTAGGACATGGTGGTAGTTGGGTACAGAAAAATTCAAAAATTTTTGGGAGCTTTCAGGCCAAACTTTTTATACCCACCACCGTAGGATAGGGGGTATATTCATTAAGTCATTCCGTTTGATACACATTGAAATATCAATTTCCGACCCTACAAAGTCTATATATTTTGGATTGTCGTAAAATTCTAAGACGATTTAACGATGTCCGTGTGTCTGTCCGTCTATCCGCTGTCCGTCCGTCTGTTGTAATCACTCCACAGCCTTCAAAAATTGAGATAGTGTGCTGAAATTTGGCACAGATATGTATTTTTGATGCATGCTGGTTAAGTTTTTTAATGAGCCAAATTGGACCATATTTGTATATAGCTGCTATATAGACCGATTTTCCGATAAAAGGTATAATGCTAATAAAAACTTAATTTTTCATACGATTTTGCAAAAATTTTAAACAGTGAGTAGTTTAAGGCTTCCCGACAACTGACCCAAATATTGTTTAGACCGGACTATATTTAGATATAGCTACTATATAGACCGATCTCCCGATAAAGGGTCTGAAAGCCATAAAAGCTTTATTTATTACCCGATTTTGCGGAAATTAGCAACAGTGGGTTATTTTAAGCCTCCCGACATCTGACCTGAATATGGATTAGATCGGTGCATATTTAGATATAGCCGCCTTATAGACCGATCTGGCGATAAGTGGTCTGAAGCCCATAAAAGCTTTATTTATTACCCGATTTCGCTGAAATTTGAAATAGTGAGTAGGTTAAGACCTCCCAACATCCGATCTAAATATGGTTCAGATCGGAATATATTTAGATATAGGTGTCATATAGACCGATCGGCCGATAAGGGGACTGAAGCCCATAAAAGCTTTATTTATTACCCGATTTCGCTAAAATTTGAAACAGTGAGCCTCACGATATCCAATCTTAAAATGGTTCAAATTGGTTTATAAATGCATATATCTGCCAAAAAGACCAATGTTTTGTTCTACAAAATTGAATAGGGATATATATATTAGACCACTCAATGGCCGTGCCGAACTTGGGTGCTTAATTTATCCAATTTTCAACGGATTGTGACGAAAAGGGGTTTACATATATACCCGAGTTGGTGGGTATCCAAAGTTCGACCCGGCCGAACTTCATGCCTTTTTACTTGTTTAAGGATTCTTTATATACATATTAGCTCGAAAGGGCCCCCTCTGCAGCGCCTTCTTTCACTCTCTTATTTTATCTGAGCCCCATACTGACACTGGCAGAAAATAAGTCCTGTTTTAGGGTGCTGGTACGGCCTTTCAGATGTAACAATGTTGATATGATTTTAATGCTCTACTCCCAAAAACCTTTCATTTCAGCCTTAGATTACTGTGGCCCGTAAATATATCCAATATGGGGGCATTTTGGGGGGTGAGGTGGACGTCCATACATCAGATTCGTGATCTAGTCTAAATCTAGTCTTCATCTGAGCCCCATATTGTCATTATTGGTTTATATTTCCATTTGGCGGATTTTGGAGGAGGCGCGGCCATCCTAGATATCCCACCCTAAATAAGGATAACAAATTTCTGTTTTTGAATTTTTACAAACAAACTAAATTTCGCTTAATCTCTCCACCCATCCACGTTTTTGAAAAAAGGGTAAGGGGAGGGTTCGCCCATTACAATTCGGAATTGATTTACTTCATTCTCTTGGTTTTGGTGGTGGATTAGAGTTGCCAAACCCTTTGCCCGAAAGTGGATACCAGATTCATACTCTACTCCCAAAAACCACATTTAAGCTACATATTGCTGTAGTTGGTATATATGTCTGGTTTAGGTGGAGTTTATGAGATGAGACGTTCCTGAAACACTTGGCCACAGAACAGATACTAGATTTGAGCCCCTTTTTGCCATAATCCACAAATATGTACAGTTTGAGGGGTATGTAGGGCAGAGGGGCCACCCAACGGCCGCTCTTGTATCCTTGTTCTCCGGATTCTTGAATCCTTATATCAACAATAGATTCGAACACTGCTTTCCCGACGCGTTGGAAGGTTGCGAACGTTCAGCCCATCCCCAAAGAGCTGGGGCGAACAACCCTGCGATTTACCGGCCAATTGCGATATGCTCTGCGCTCTCCAAGGTTGTGGAGAGAATGGTAAACCATCATCTTGTCAGATACTTAGAATCCAATTAGTCCAGATGAGTATACATTGACCGCAGGTGTGCCACAAGGCTCTGTCCTTTCCCCTTACCTTTTTCTTATTTTCATTGACGGGTCATGATTGGGTCAGGCTTTGAACGCTGTCTACTCATTTGCCGATGACAGTAGTCTGTGTCATTCATATTCATTCGACCATAGGCCCAGTCCTCAATAAATTGTGGACAGGAGGCGCATTATGGATGAGACACTCTCCCAGGATTTGTTGGCCATTTCCGAATGGTTTAGAATGAACAGAGTACGCAGTGCTGTTTCTTGTCTCACAAGCGATTCACTGACCCACTTCAATCGTCGATATCTATCGACAGAATAGAACAGTCAGATGCTCTTGATGTTCTGGGCATGAAGATACAATGTGATGTCCATTGGTCAAAACACTTATTAAAAGTGTCGAAAGAAGCATTCAAGTGTTTGGGTTTTCTTAAGCGGTGCGAGAAATATTCCAACTTCTTGTGTCGAAAGCAGCATTCAAGTGTTTGGGCTTTCTTAAGCGGTGCGACTAATATTCCAACCTCTTGTGATCTTCTCAATATCTATACTACCCACTTCAGGCCGAGGATGGAATATAACTCTCATATTGTATATGGGCAGGAGCTCCAAAGTCCTCCTTGGATCTACTTGACCGGGTTCAACGGATAGCGATTGGGGACAGTAGGGTATCCAACTCTATTGCTTCTCTTGAACATCGTCGGAATGTGGGTAGCGTTGCATTGCCCTATCGTTATTTTCATGGCGTGTGTTCCAGGGATATTCGTCTTCTTATTCCTGACGTTAGGATGTTCACCAGAAATACAAGATTTGCCAGGAACTCAAACCCCTTTGTAATTGATTGTCCATTCGACCGAACCATGCATTACCGAGAAATTTAATTTTTCGCCCTAACCATTCGTATGTGAAATCGACTTCCGGCTAATATCTTTCTCACCGACATTGACGTTCCGAAATTTAAGACAATTATCAATAAACACTACTCCCTCTTTCCCCCCTACAACCCTTAACTTTCCTAATTGCTAACGCAATGCACTGCATATGTAGGGGGACATCCCCTGCGTGTTGGTTACGTGAAAAAAAATCGGTAAACATGTCCGACCGACTCAGACACCAATGAATAAATTTTTATGCCAGATTTGTACTCTACTTTTAAATACGTTTCATTTGATACCCATATTGCCCAAAGCGGCGAAAGAGTCCTGTTGGGTTTTTTTTTTTTTTTGGGTGGGGAACCCCCGAACATTCTGGACGAAATTTGTATACCAAGTTCGTTCTCTACTTTTAAATACCTTTCATTTGATATTCATTTTGTCCCAATCGGTAAACATGTCCGTCCGGGTGGGGTTTGGGATGGGGCGTCCCCCCAGGTTATTTGACCCAAAAATTTTATATCAATTGCGGGTGTTTGGGTTACCATAAGGGTTGGGGTACCATCCCCCCCGTATCTGTTATCGGGTTTTCTTCGTTGCCTCTGCAGGAGACACGCGGTAAACATGTCCGTCCGGGTGGATATCGAGATGGGGCGTCCCCCATTTTATTTGACCCAAAAATTTTATACCAAGTTCGTGTGTTTGGGGTACCATAAGGGTTGGGTAGATCGTTTTTTTTTTAGAGAAGTGTTCATGAGAATATTAGCAAAATTTCAATTTTCGTATGGAATACCCCATATACCCTTAGAGTGATAATAATTCTCATATCAATGGCATTTGGTTTTCCCGCAATCGCATATTCAAAATCATTTTCTGTTTATGTTGCCAAAGCTAATATACGATGACATCAAAAACAAATTCCTTACTTCTAGACATTTTTTCGCCTTATAGCTTGTCCATCAAGCTGAATCCTTAAATCACTTTCAACAAATCTTAGTCTTTACTCTTTTCTCAGCTACTTGATTTGCATGACTTGAAGTGTAATAGAATATGAAGTAGCAACAGGAATGGTTTCAGTCATTCAGGCAGAACTCAATCAAACGCTTTGCTTTGCCAAGAGGGGATCAAAGCATTTGCATAAATCGGGGAGAACAAGGTGAAGTGAAATTTTTGTTTTCTGCTTAAATTCAAAAAGGTACTTCAAAAAGGTATGAATAAATAATTTAAGCTCAAGAAAATCTTACAAGAGGTATCCTAGAAATATTTGAGATAGAGCTGATGGAAATGGTGAAGGAAACTTTTTTGCACTTCAGTGATTGGAGAAAAATAGCTGAAAAAAGAGTTGAAAGGACATGAAGGATAATCTAAATGAAATATGGAAACGAAAGTCTTAGTACACTGATAGGTGATTGATGTGCTGTATTCCTATAAGGAATGGTAACGTAATTTCAAGTGATTTCTTCACTTCACTTTTTGGCCAAGGGATTATGATTTTGGAAAAATCGGTTTAGGTTTAGATATAATCCCCATTTATAGCTCCTATGTCTGAAATAGCCACAAATTTGATACGATACTCAAAAAATTAACTAGTAGCTGTTGAGTAGATCCTCAAAAAAAATATCTGTATCTCGGAATAGGTACTACCTATTACGAAAACTTGTAAAGCCTTTTTAGACTCCAAAGACCCAACAGCTGCGGTGGTGGCGTCAGACCGTAGCATGTTGTCCTCCCCTCCTATAAGTGTGGGTGCCTAGGCACCTATGGTCGAGAGTAATGCTTCTAGCGCACAACTAGTCATCAGACTAACAAATGAGGAAGAGTTGGATAAACCAAAGGATGGCACAGTTCGTCCCCAGCCTTTGCTGAAGGAGGTGTTTCCCTTTCAGATTCAGACAGCGACAATGTCAATGAAACAGTCATCGAGCCGAATCGAAAGATGAGGGCAGCGAAATGACGGCAGATGTGAGCAATGGCTTTGAGGAAGAGACGGATAAGCCAGAGGGATGCACAGTTCGTCCCCAGTCTTTAAGTAAAGATGGTGTTTCCGACTCGGATTCAGACAGCGACAGTGTCAATGAAACAGTCATCGCTGCCGAATCGAGAGTTGGGGACAGCGAGATGACGGCAGAAGTGAGCGATGGATTTGCTAAGCTCACAAGCAGACCGATCCGGGACACGACGAAGTAGACAGAGGAGTATATACCGGAAGAGAATCAAATATCCCGAAGAGCTTCACACTGCTAAAATGATAAAGAAGAAAAAATAGCTCCCCGCTTTCAAGTACTCTGGGAAAACCACGCCAGTCCTCCCGCAATGGAGACTCCAGACAGTGTCCTGCGGATGTAGACAAAGTCGGAACAGGTTCGAAGATGGCGCACATGGCCCCTGAGTCTTTATGGAGGACTGTGACCTTCAAAAGGATGCTATAGAGGAGTGTGCACAGGCAGCGCTATCGGGCGAAACTGCAAGATGCTGGAAGGAATAGAACTGACATCTTAAACACTTCTACGGAAGCTGGAAAGATAATCAGATATCCCGAAGAGCTTAACACTGTTAAAATGATAAAGAAGAAAAAATAGCGCTTACAAGTACTCTGGGAAAACAAAGACAGCCTTTCTGCAATGGAGACTCCAGACAGTGTCCTGTGGAGGGAGACAAAGTCGGAACAGGATCGTAGATAGCGCGCACGGCCCCTGAGTCTTTATGGACGACTGTGACCTTCAAAAGGATGCCATAGAAGAGTATGCACCGGCAGTGCAATCGGGCGAAAGTGCACGATGCTTGAAGGGATAGAACTGTCATTGCAAATACTTTTCCGGAAGCTGGAAAAAGAATCAGATCTCCCGCAGAGTATAACACTGCTAAAATGCTGAGGAGGAAAAGGAGGTCCCCGTTTTCAAGTACTTTGGGAAAACCAAGCCAGCCTTCCTGCAATGGAGACTCCAGACAGTGTCCTGCGGAGGTAGACAAATTCGGAACAGGATCGAAGATAGCGCGCACGGCCCCTGAGTCTTTGTGGAGGACTTAGACTAGGCAAGGATGTCACAAACATCACGGAAGGGGAAAATGGTCGCTGAAAAAGGTAAGGAGCCGCCTTTTTACGCCGGAGTGGATAGGAAGCACAACAGAGATAAGATGACTTATGCAGTCATCGATAACGGCTGTGCACCGGGTAGAATTCCACTAGATCGTCGGTCCCAGGTGAGGCATTTGGCAAACGAACGGGTTATCGAACATGTGTTGAAGGGGGTTCATCCATACGAATTATGAGCTGTGAGTATAGAGGTGACATCTTAACGCTGCCCTTTGCGTCAGCGGAATGTATTGATACCATCAAAAAGCTCGTTGGAAGTATCCAAACTCCCTAGGGCGCAAAGCTAGATCTCGTGAGAATGATGGACATCCGACAGCTCACAAAGGCGACGGTCTTCATCAAGGATGTGGGCGGCGAAATCGCGACGATAGAAATCTTAAACAAGCGAAACCAAGAGTTGGTCGTGGAGGAATGGAAGGGTTTCCGCAGGGCGGAGAGGGAGGAAGGAACTCTCGTTGTGGAGGGCATTAATCAAGTATTGGTAGCACGTTTGGCTAAGACTAAAGGCATGGCATACTGCGGGGCCATGGCCGTCGTTTTCAAGATTGGGAAGACTAGGATAGGCAAATATCCACATATTGAGCCATCAGGCGGTGCAGTGGCGGGACACTCGATGCCTAACGGACAAGGGGCCGTGGACGAGACTCTCTCAATATTAGGAAGACTAGGATAAGTAAAGATTCTAATACTAAAACATTAGTCAGTGCAGAGGCGAGAGACCCAACACATCCAGATAAAACTCCACCTGAGCTAGAGAACTACTCACGGTTTGATGGCGAAAATCAGCAAGGGCAAGTTTCATGTTGCTTAATTCAGGAGCCATGGACGACCTGGGACAGTTTCTGGACTGAACCATATTAATTACCAATTATTCTATGCTAACACTGGTACGTACTCGGACTAGAACCTGCGTTATTTGTCATAAAAATTTTAATTATATATTTTCCACAGATTTTCCAACGTCGGATGCAGGGAGACGATGGAGCATACCTCGCATCACTTTATCTGGCTTTCGACTCTCCGAAACCGCCACCCACGTCGTAGCTGCAACGGCTGGTGAGGAAAGCAAAACAGACTGGAAATGAGGTACCGAGAGGGTGCGATGCGAACTCTCACCACATTTCATAGGGTAGTTTCAACATTAATAAGCGGGGTCAAGCCCAGGCAGAATTCTTGAACACTAACGACTTAATATCACTTAATATCGGTAACACCCCTACCTTTGTCAATAGGATTAGGGGGGAGGTTTTAGATCTGACATATGTTCGGAAAATCTAATCGATGAGGTTCAAGATTGGAGGGTCTCCATGAATCATTCCTTCTCAGACCATTGCTACATTAGGTTCAGAATAGCACTGCCAGCGCCGAATCCGATAAGCTTCCCTAATAATTTGCAAACCAACTGGCTAAAATGGAGAAGACTTTTCAGAAGAAGACTTGGGGAAGATAATTTAGATTGCCGAAATATAGAAGACATTGACCACAATATCGACAGGATTACGACTGCACAAGTGGAGTCTTTCGAAGATAGTTGTCCTCTTCGGGAGAGGAGATCAGCGCGTGAAAAACACTGGATAACCGGAGAACCGCAGGCTTTTTAACAGAACACGTCGTAAAAAGCGCAAATTTATTGGGATCAAGGAATACAATAAGATTATCAGAGCGGCGAACCGTACCTTCTGGAAACTTTTATGCGACCAGGTGTAAAGCGTCATTGACGCCGCCAAGATGAAAAAATTTCTCACAAAAACCCATGTCCAAACTGAAACGTTAGTAGACGACATGGGAGTGAGAGCAGAAACAACGGAGGACATGTTGAGGCTTTTGATGAAAACGCATTTTCAGCAGGATACGACGGAACTCACGGAGACACCGGAATCTTGGAAAAATGAAATTGGTCGAAGACTTATCACAATGGAATTTATGGTCTAGGAAGCCTTAAGGAGCTTCAAACCATTTAAGTCGCCTGATGGAATATTTTCGGCGTTTCTAAAAATGGGGCAGACTATCTGGCGCCTTATCTGGCCACTATTCTCGAAGCGTGCATAGGACTCGCATATACTCCGAAAGCCTGGTAGGAGGCAAGGGTGGTGTTTATGCTCAAGTCCGGCAAGGCAAGTTATGCGACACCAAAGGCTTACAGACCCATAAGCCTTACGTCCTTTCTACTCAAAACCATGGAACTCATAGTGGATTCCATGACAAAGAGTAGGACATCCAGCGAACTGCATGAAGGGAAGATTGGTGAAGGCTGCCCTGCACTGCGTAGAAGGGCCGTAGGCTCAAAATGGTGGCTGAATCCGAGGATAGTCCACTGGCTCTACATTAGCGTGATTAGACCATTACTTACTTACGCCTCGGTAGTTTGGTGGATTGCTATGGAGAACAAGTGTAACGTTAGGACCATACAACAAGTTCTGAGAACATGTTGTCTTGGTATATGCGGAGCGATGAGGACCACGCCCACTGGGGCACTGGAGACCATTTTAGATATCCGACCCATTGACACACAGATTGAATGCGAGGCAGCCACTGCGGCCATGAGATTTAAGGCGATGGGAGCATGGATTGAGTATGGGAGCAGCTCATACCAAAGCGTAATAATCGAGGCGACGATAGGAAACCTGGAAGAAAGGGAAGAGATTTCCGATCGGATACCTGAGACGACACTTGAGGTCGAGTGCGAGGAACTGCTGCCAACGGCACAGTCTTGGATTGACGGACAGAGTGAACCTGGAGGTCTACATTGAGAATTCAGGGACTGAGATCTATTTTAGACTGCCTGACCATAACCTTACCTAACCTATATCTATTTATAGACAGATTCGGTTCATACTTGGCATGGTTATTGATAGTCATAACACAAGTCTTTGCTCCAAATTTCAGCTAAATCGGATGAAAATTGAGGCTTCTAAGGGCTCAAGAAATCATTTCGGGAAATCGGATTATATGGAAGCTATATCTTGTTATAGACCGATTCGGATTATACTTGGCGTGGATGTCGGAAGTCTTAGCTCAAGTCTTTGCTCCAAATTTCAGCTAAATCGGATGAAAATTGAGGCTTCTAAGGGCTCCAGAAATCATTTCGGGAAATCTGATTTTATGGAAGCTATATCTTGTTATAGACCGATTCGGATTATACTTGACGTGGATGTTGAAAGTCATAACACAAGCCTTTGCTCCAAATTTCAGCTGAATCGGATGAAAATTAAGCTTCTAAGGGCTCAAGAATTCAAATCCGGGTATCAGTTTATATGGGGGCTATATCTGTTAATAGACCGAATCGAGCCGATTCGACTTGGATGATGAAAGTCATGACTCAAGTCTTTGCTCAAAATCGCAGACAAATCGGAAGAAAATTAAGGCTTCTAGAAGCTCAAGAAGTCAAATCGGGGTTTCGGTTTAGATGGGAGCTATATCCAAATCTGAACAGATATGGCCCATTTGCGATCCCAAAGTACCTGCATCAATAAAAAGTATCGGTGCAAAATTTCAAGAGGCTAGCTTTACGCGTTCGACATCTATCGTGATTTGGACAGGCGGACATGGCTAGATCGACTCAGAATGTCGAGACGATCAAGAATGTGTGTACTTTATAGGGTCTTAAATCAATATTTCGAGGTATTACAATCGGAATGACTAGGTTAGTATACCCCCATCCTATGGTGGTGGGTATAAAAATGGATGGTGTCAACATTCGGAGCACCCTGTACACCCGAGCAAACAAAGGAAGTTGGAAACTATAACTATGGGAATGCAATTTCATCTACCTCGGCACCATAGTGAACAAAATTAAACGATAAATAATATTGGCTTACGGAGGTCATCGTAGCGCAGGGGATAGCATGTCCGCTGAACGCCTGGCGAGACCATCAGAAAACATTTTCAGCGGTTCAGGAGCTAAGTTACCTGTCGACAGACGAAAATCATACTTTTCCAGACACTGATTCTGTTGTTGCACGGCTCCGATGCGATGGGTACATATCTACATGTGAAAGCAGATTGGGCAGAACATGAAGTTTGTGAGAGAAGCATCTTTCTTAAGTGTATGGACAAGTCTGCGTTCATGAAGAATATAGGCGTCGTATGGACGACGAGTTGTATGAGCTGAATGAGAACGTTTACACAGTTAAGCATATCAAAATACATAGATTGTGTTGACAAGGTCACGTTGTCAGGAAAGAATGAAAAATCATCAGCTAAGAAATCTTTTGAAGGTAAACATCGTAGGTCTTGAGCCCATTAATGACGTATTTATTACCCGATTTTGCTGCAATTTGTGGCATTGTTTGAAATAAGACTCCCCGAAATGCATACCGAATATTGTACAGATCGGAAAATATTTGGATATAGCTGCCATATAGGACGAACTTTCGATTTTGGATCTTAGGTTCCTTATAGCATTGCCCAGATTTATGCCTTCAGGGTTATTTTATGGTCAGGCAGCCGAAAACAAAATTCAGTTCCGGACCCCTCAATCATGGCGCCCAGACCTGTTATATCCTCCAAACGTTTGATCTATCCCGATGCAAAAGATTCCTGCACTCAATCTTGAGCGTCGTCTCAAATATCCGATCAGAAATCTCTCCTGTGGTCGCCCCGATTGCTCTTCGATGGTATGGCCTGTACTACATTTTTCACTGCCTTAGGTCTCAAGCCTACGATGTTAATTCCTAGTGTTGGGTATCACTACCGAATTTCATGCGTTTTTCTTTATTTATTATCCCATTTCTCTTATATTATGTCTTAATTATTTCAATATTCTACTATGCCATGTAATAGCCTGTACACATTTAAACTGCCACTACTGACAATAATGGATAACTGCTTTAAACAAAACGTTTCTGATGATGAAATTTATTCAGTATACCAACGTTATGGCCTCACGGGATTTTCCAACTCAATTCAAACCATCACCCAGTGTACGAGTAGATGTGAAACAGTTCCCCATTTGAGGAAATGTCATAAACTTGGTTGTAATGTTTATGGGTGGGCAATGGGATTTGGCACATTTGCCAGGAGTAAACAAACAAACTTCCAAAGATTTATTACTTTTTTGTAGTTTTAACGAGAATCATGAACATCAACATAAAAGTCAATGTAAAATGAGAAAAAATTGTAGTTTCCTTTTTATGGTAGATACGAAAAATTTAACCTTTTGCATTGAACCGAGAAACTGCATTTGTTTAAGCCATAGCGCATTGTCCGAAGTAAGTAGAATGACACATTTGTTGCGTAGTATGCACAATATGCTTTAATATGAATCCCTAGGTAAATGAGAGTAAAAACTGTTAACTGATTGCCAATGCTTGATTTGACTTTTCGTTGTCTAACAGCACTGCATTTGGTATTGTCCGTACGGTGCCATAGTGGTTCACAACGCAGAACATACAAATATATCCGTCCGCAAAACGCCTGTAGAAAATAGTCAACGGTCGCACAGTGGGAGAAAATCGAGAAAAAACAAGTAAAAAGGCATTAAGTTCGGCTGGGCCGAACTTTGGATACCCACCATCTCGGGTGTGGGTATGCAAACCCCTTTTCGCCACAATCTGGTGAAAATAGGATAATTTATGCTCCCAAATTCGGCACGGACATTGAGTGGTCCAATAAATATACGTCACTGTTGAGTTTTGTATCTCTGTGTGAAAGCTATATATAAATATAGTCCGATACAAATCATATTTGGGACGGACGTCGGGAGACCAAAACTACACACTGTTTCAAAATTTAACGAAATCGGGTAATAAATAGAGCTTTTATGGGCTTCAGACCCTTTATCGGCAGATCGGTCAATATCGCAGCTATATCTGAATATAGTCCGATCTGAACCATATTAAAGCTAACCCCTAGAAATTTTTGAGCGAATTAACATTGATGTAGGTCGTCGGGAAGAGAAAATGGACTATATTGGTTCAGATTTGAATATAGCTCTCATATAAACCGATATACCGATTTGAATTCTTAGGTCACGGTTTGCGTGTACCTAGTGTTTGCCTTCTTAAGACTCCATTACTGGAGCTTTTTCGTCCATTCTGGCAATATGACCTAGCCAACGCAGCCGCCGTATTTCGATACGTGTAACTATGCGATCGTCGTCATAGAGCGCATACAGCTCGTGGTTCATACGATGCCTATATTCTCCATTAACGCAAACTGGTCCAAATATTTGACGAAGAATCTTTATCCATTTCAAGTTTTTCGCCTGTTAGGGCGAAGATCATTAAATTTCACAATTTGTTGTTCGTTTCTCTTTCGTGACGAGCTCAATGATAGATTTTCTTTGCAAATGGAAAATGAAGCTAGAATCGAGCCCGGCTGTGCCAGGATTCGAACCTGGGCACACGGAGCAACAGCGAGAGTCGTTGCCGCCGTCTAGGGTTCGAAGCCACCAACATCAACATCCAACAGATGCACTAAACCCGGATTCGAACCTGGGCACACGGAGCAACAGCGAGAGTCGTTGCCGCCGTCTAGGGTTCAACAGATACACCAAATCATGTGTTACAATGGAAGTGGTTTACTTGTTGCAGACAAACAATCTGTCATTACACGAGCACATGCATTGGGAAAAGTACAGCTAATAGACAGGGTTGTCGAGCGAAGTTAATGGGGTAATTATATCATCGTGGCGTTTTCGCAATATATATGATACAAATGCAACATATCATCGTACGGTCATCATAGCCATCACACCTAATTTGGTTGAAAAAAACTTCTGACCAAGACGAAACGCGTCCCATAGTGGTTTGTGTGTGTTGAAATCTCTGGCTTGACTTTTCCATTTGCAAAAAAATCTCCGATTATTGAGATCGTCTCGAAAAAAAAAGAATCTTTATCTCAAACACTCCGAGCACTGCCTCGTCTGCTTCCACAAGTATCCATGCCTCAGAATGCCTAGTCCTTGGAGAACGACTGCCTCCTATTGCACCTGAAGAAATCGACCTCCACGGCAAACCAGAGAAGTTCTGGCTCAATTACGTTCCGGCAGATGAAGCCGCCTCATTTCCTACAGAGCTAAGATTTATGCCGACGTACAAGAGGTATGTCCCGATTGTAACCAGGGACCGCACGATACACGTCACCTGTTTAACTGCCCGGCAAGACCCACACGACTCAGACCCAGACGCCTGTGGACGCACCCCATCTTAGTCGCAGAGTTCCTGGGTCTTGACACTCAACAGAACACTCAAGCAGACGAAAGATAGAACACAATAAACTGCTACAACAACAACAACGCTCTGCTATACCGACCTGATATCTTCACTCTAACTTTGAATTATCCACCCCCCGCTATTGACTATTGCACTATGTTTTATATGTGTTTAATAGGGTAGATCGGAGCAGATCAATATTCGAGGTGATAGCAACGGAATGACTAAATCACCCATCCTCTGTTGTTGGGTATAAAGAGATAGGGCAAAGTATTTATTTTCTCCCACAGACTTTTTATTTGAATTGTCTCGTCGCAGAAAAAACTATTGCTACTTGCAGAGCAGACCCCCATGAATTCATTAGCAAATCGCGCTATCCTGCAGAGAGGTTTTGCTATATCGTTTTTTTTTTTTGGCAAAAATACCATAAACAGCAAGCAGCAGTGATAACAAAGCGCAAAAATCATTGCCTATAAATTTGTTACAAAAACATCATCACCATTTGGAGTACAGCACGATGCGGTAGGTTATTGGGGTAAAATTAATTACAAACTCATTAACCTTCCGAAAAACACATGGCAGCCAAAATGGATGGATGGCGGGAATGTTGTTGATTGACAAATGGATTATATGGGCTAAATATCAATAGGCAGTTGTGACGTCATTAATAGCTCAACAATATATTCGAACAAAGAATACAGTATTGTTGTTTGTGATTCTGATGTTGTGAAAGTCATTCCTAGATTTTATTAACCCTAAAGTGGGGAGCTTAATTACGATATAATTAAGTGCTTATTAAACAGCACAGGATGTTTATACCATATCATGGAGGAGTGTCCATATCCTTCTGGCTATTTAACATCTTGAGGGCACCAAGGGATATTTTTAGAGAAAAACGATGCAGTAATGCTGTTTAAATCCCAAATTAAGACATTAAGCATTCACCATTCTCACTTTCCTCCCACAATTGTTGGAAAACGCGTTTTTTTTATTGACCTTATTAAGCCCCACAAAATTCCCACTTGGATGTTAATATTTTTTTTACCAAAGTCATATATTCTGTGCAATAACACAAATATAGGCATTAAAATATCATTGATAGGCCATCTGGCAATTGGCAATTGCTATTTTGGCAAAAAAGGCCAAACAATACACATTTTCAATATTATTTTTTAATTTTTTTTGCAAATTACCTTAAACATTGTGGCATAAACTTTTCAATATTTATTTATCAATAGCTTGTTGTTGTTGTTTAAAACTTACCCCAATAAATCTTTCCGTACTTAAAGGCGGTGCATAAATTTTAGCAATGGACCATCCAAACACAATGACCGCTGGACAACCTAAAGACGATAAAAGAAGAAAATTAACAACAATATTGACTGACAAATAGCCTTGAAAAAACTTTCTTTTAAGATTTTTTCTTCTGTTATTTACTTACCCCAACCAATTATGGCGTACTGCAAAAATCCTAGATTATCATTGGAGAAGGTTTGCACAACCAGCGTGTACAAATAGAGACCTGCATAAGAAGAAGAAGAAGAGGAGGAAAATATGAAACTAATTATTGGTAGTGAAACGCAGTTTATTGTTTACTAAGATTTTTAGCTTGAAAGAAAGCATAAGGAGGAGATTTGAGACATTCCAACCAATTCAGTCATATCCTCATCCTCAAAGGTTTAAGTAATTAAATTATAAATAAATAAAAATTTTTAAATAAAATTGAAATTTTAACATAATTTGTGCTTGCAATAGACAACTTGACGGGTTTTCAATGATACCGATCAAGAGTTTATATACTTTACTAGCTGAACCGGGCCCACTCCGCTGCGCCTTCTTTTGCTTTGTATGGAACAAAATTATCCTTTAAATATTTATTTTCGACAATTAAAGAGCTTTTAGTGAAATACCATGCTACGAAAATGGTATTTGTATGTATACCGCTTGGTTAGCAGTTAAACAATTTAAATGCCTTTATCTGAATCCCTTTCTATGAATTTATGAATTCGCTCAACGGGTTTAGGGTTATTTGAGTTTGGATGTTAGATGTACTCCATTTTTAAGAGACTTTATTTGAGCTCGATATTCTGATGGAAACGTGGTCCCGCAAGTGGGTATGAATTTCGTGATCTACTCCCAAAGGTATTTGGAAGTAGTCTCATATTGCCTTGACCCGTAAATATATATGTCCGATTTATAGGTGTTTTCGGGGTCAGTTGGTGCCCAGACACTTGGCCCTGAAAAAACTATCCGCATCGTGCTCTTCTCTCGAATACCATTTATTTTAACCCCATATTGCCATTGGTTTTGAGGGGGAGTTTACAGGATGAGGCGACCCCCAAACACATGGTCCCAAAATTGGTTATCAAATTGGTTTTTATACCCTCCACCATATGATGGGGGGTATACTAATTTCGTCATTCTGTTTGTAACTACTCGAAATATTCGTCTGAGACCCCATAAAGTATATATATTCTTGATCGTAGCGACATTTTATGTCGATCTAGCCATATCCGTCCGTCTGTCCGTCCGCCCGTCTGTCCGTCCGTCCGTCTGTCTGTCGAAAGCACGCTAACTTCCGAAGGAGTAAAGCTAGCCGCTTGAAATTTTGTACAAATACTTCTTATTAGTGTAGGTTAGTTGGTATTGTAAATGGGCCATATCGGTCCATGTTTTGATATAGCTGCTATATAAACCGATCTTGGGTCTTGACTTCTTGAGCCTCTAGAGTGCGCAATTCTTATCCGATTGGAATGAAATTTTGCACGACGTGTTTTGTTATGATATTCAACAACTTTACCAAGTATGGTTCAAATCGGTCCATATAGCTGCCATATCAACCGATCTTGGGTCTTGACTTCTTGAGCTTCTAGAGTGCGCAATTCTTATCCGATTGGAATGAAATTTTGCACGCCGTGTTTTGTTATGATATCCAACAACTGTGCCAAGTATGGTTCAAATCGGTCCATAACCTGATATAGCTGTCATATCAACCGATCTTGGGTCTTGACTTCTTGAGCTTCTAGAGTGCGCAATTATTATCCGATTGGAATGAAATTTTGCACGACGTGTTTTGTTGTGATATTCAACAACTGTGCCAAGTATGGTTCAAATCGGTCCATAACCTGATATAGCTGACATATAAACCGATCTGAGATCTTGACTTCTTGAGCCTCTAGAGGTCGCAATTATTATCCGATTTACCAGAAATTATGTACTACGGATCCTCTCATGACCATCAACATACGTGTTTATTATGATCTGAATCGGTCTATAGCCCGATACAGCTCCCATATAAATCGATCTTCCTATGTTACTTCTTGAGCCCCCAAAGGGCGCAATTCTTATTCGAATTAGCTGACATTTTACACAGGTCTCCAACATGTAATAATATAATAATAGCAGAGCAAATCTTTTCTTATATCCTTTTTTGCCTAAGAAGAGATGCCGGGAGAAGAACTCGACAAATCAGATCCATGGTGGAGGGTATGTAAGATTCGGCCCGGCCGAACTTAGCACGCTTTTACTTGTTTTATCACAGTTACCTTTCATTTGAGCCACATATTGGCATGGTTGAAAAATTTTTGCCTTTGAGGGGTGTTTTGGGGAAGGGGTGATGCCTTAAATACATGATCCTACATTTGGATATCAAATTCGTATTCTACTCCCAAAAACCTTTATTTGAGCTCCATATTGCGATGGTCAGTAAAAAAAATAGCTGTTTGTGGGGTATTTTGGGAAAGCGGTAGACCCCCAGAAAATTGGTCCCGAAAGTGGGTATCAAATCCTTTCCAAATCCCCCCCCCCCCAATACCTTTCATTTAATCCCCACATTGACATGGGCAGTAAATATGCTCGACTTGGGGGTGTTTTGGGGGGTGGGGTTGTCCCCCAATCACTAAGCCATGAAAATATATCAGCAACGTGCTCATATATTTGAACCCCATATTGCCATTGGCCTCAAAGTTGGATATCAAATTCGTTTTCTAATCTCAAATACCATTCACTTAAACCCCTTATTGAAAAAGCCAGTAAATATGTTAGGTTTGGGGTATGGGCCCTAAAAATTATGAATATCGAGCTGCAGACCCAGAATATCGAGCTGAAGACCCAAATTGTCTCAGTGAGCAAATACGTCCTACTTGGGGGTCATTATGGTGGTGGGACGTCCCCTAGACAGTTGGTCCCGAATGTTGATGTCAGATTCATGGCCTACTCCCAAATACCCTTCATTTGAGCTCCATTTTTCCATAGTCCGCAAACATGACCGGTTTGGGGGTGATTTGGGGGATGGGGCGCCCACTCAATGACTTGGCTTTGAAAATATATATCTACTCTAAAATACCTCTATTTGAGCCCCATATTACAATGGTCAGCAAATACTTCCTATTTGGATGGAGTTATGGATGTGGGGTGGCCCCATAGACACTTCTCCCGAACATTGATATCAGATTTGTGCTCTACTTCCAAAGACCTTCATTTGAGCACCATATGGCAATGGTCGTAAATTTGTCTTCTTTGGGGGATGTTTTCGGGGATGGGCGGGCCCTCAAACACTTGGTCCCACATCTGGATATCAGATTCGTGTTCTACACTCAAATATCTTTTATTTGAGCCCCATATTGCCATGGTCAGTAAATAAGTCCTGTTTGGGGGTGTTTTAGGGAGGGGCGGCCCCCCAACACTTGGACGCACATTTTGATATCAGATTCGTATTCTACTCGCAAATACCTTTCATTTTAGTTCCATATTGCCATGGTCGGTAAATATGACCGATTTAGGGGTGTTTTGGGGGTTGGGGTGGTCCCTCAAATACTTGGTCCGACAATTGGATATCAGATACGTTTTCTAATATTAAATACAATTGTCGTGATTGGTGAATATATATATTTGTTAGGTTTTGGGGTGGGGCGCTCACCCTAGGTACCCCATCCGAAATTTGGATACATACCAAATTCATGTTATGTATGTTACTATAAGAGAACACACAAAATTTCGCTTAAATCGCACTAACCATCTCCGAAATCTGGCGTTTCAGAAAATTAGGGTAAGGGGGAGGGTTCGCTCCCCCTTCAGATATCAAGAAATGTAGTACTCTATTTTCATGTTGAATGTTGAAACCAGTATATTCCAATGCAATATCGCAGGATGGATGTAGTAATTTACAAAATCAGGCTGACTTGGGCCTAAGCAACGCACAGTGGGATAGAATCGATAAAAAGTAAAACATTTGCCTTTTGAGAACGGCTAAAGTTATCTTTTCGAACTTTTAGATTGTTAGAGCTAAGGTGCACAAAAGACTAAATGCAAAATGTTTATGGTACTTCGGGTGTCTCTTGACAGGCCCTGGAATTTGATCAGGATTTTTTTCCAAATGTTCTTTCTTCTTCAAAATTCTATGGTTTTGCAAGATAGTGCTCAAAAAGCCCTACAAAAAGTCTGCTTGTGGTCTGCAAAACCTTTTCTGGTCTCGTGGACTTTTAACTTGATTATACCCTACACCACCACTGTGGTACAGGGAATTATAAGATTGTGCGTTTGCAACGCTCAGAAGGAGAATATCTAGACTCATTGATAAGTATACCTATCAACTCAGAATCACTTTCTGATTCGATTTAGTCATGTCCGTCTGTGAGTCCATGTGTTCTTGTAATCAAGGTACAGGTCGTATTTGTTTTCCAATCTTCACGTAATTTTGCACATGAGCACTTTTTGGCTCAAGGACTAACGCCATTGATTTTGATAAAAATCGGTTCAGATTTAGACATAGCTCCCATATATATGTATCGCCCGATTTCCATTTAAATGGTCGTTAGGTTAGGTTGAAAAGAGGGTGCAGATATTAATCCGCCCCACTATCGACATACACCTAAGACAGTAATCGGCTTGTTGTACGCTCTAAAAACTATTAAGTAACCTCAAACAAGAACATTTTAAGTTAGGAATTCCTTAATTCTTTTCAATACCACTCCCCCAAGTTGGTTCATGTCTGGTATTGTGTCTCCACCTAAGTGCCGGTATCTGTTAGACGCGAAAACCGGGCAATGACAATGAAAATGCTCCAACGTCTCATCATTTTCCCTGCATGCCCTACACATGCTATCACTTGCCGCACCGATTTTACATAAGTGAGCTCGTAGTCCTATGTGTCCCGTTATAATACCAAAAGCTATACTGCCTCCCCCTTCTTGCTTTATTTCAGTAATAGCCTCGTCTTCTCACGATCTGGATCTGCCCATTGGATTTTCGCCGTCCTACCGACCGCTGTGCTGTTCCACAATGTTGCATGCGCATTCGTCGCCCACTCCCTTAACTCGGACTGCGTCGACCCGAAAGGCTTCGGGTTAACCAAGTTTATTGATGGCAGTCCTCTGGCCTTCACCACCAAATCGTCTGCCCTTTCGTTTCCCCTTACTCCGTTAAGGCCCGGCACCCAAACGATGCAGATTTTGCCATCCTCAGAGAAGGCGTTAATCTCCTACTTACACTGCAAGACTGTTCGTGACCTTGCCGTCACACCTAAGTATTTGACCTTGTGAGATATCGAAATCGTCGTATTGAGGTAAAGTGGTGCGTTAAATTGGCATCTTTGCCTATCTTAGCCTTCCAAATCTGAAGTAAATGGGATTATTGGGAGCAGGTGATGGTACCATCATCGGCTCCCTGTTCGTTGGGTTGCATTGAGACTTCTGTCGCTGCGCTGCCTAATGTTTCAATATTAGGATCGTGACCTATTCCAGTATTCCGAATCTTTAAGTCGGTGATGGGACCGTCGTCGGCTTCCTGTTTGCTAAGCTGTGTTGGGTCTCCCGCCACTGCACTGCCTGTTATTTTAGTATTAGGATCATTGCTTCTCCCAGTCTTTCCAATATTGAGAGATGCCGTGATTGTCTCGTTGTCGGCCCCCTGTTTGTTAGGCGGTGTTGAGTCACCTGCCACTGCACGGCCTGATATCGCAGAATGAAAATTTCTGCCTTTCCTAGTCTTCCCAATCTTGAACAAGTAAGAGCGTGCTAAGTTCGGTCGGGCCGAATCTTATATACACTCCACTATGGATCGAATCTGTCGAGTTCTTTGCGCAGTACCTCTTTTTGGGCAAACAAAGAATAATGAATATGGACGGAGGAGAAGGAGGAGCTATATCAAGTTGTAGTCCGATTCGGGGCTCAAGAATCGGGAGATTGGTTTATATGGGAGCTGTGTCAAGCTATAGATCGATTCAGACCATATTGCACACGTATTTTGAAGGCCATGGGAGAAGCCGTTGTACAAAATTTGTGATCGGATGAGAATTCCGCTCTCTAGAGGCTCAAGAAGCCAAAATTCCAGATCGGTTTATATGGCCGCTATATCAGAGTATGGACCGATTTGGATCATACTTCTCAAAAATGTTGGAAGTGATATCAAAACACGTCGTGCAAAATTTCAGACAAATCGGACGAGAATTGTGCCCTCTAGAAGCTTAATAATTCAAGACCCAAGATCGGTTTAAATGGAAGCTATAGCAGGATTTGGACCATACCTCGCACAGTTGTTGGAAGTAATATGAAATCACTATGTGCGAAATTTCAGTCAAATCGGATGATAATTGCGCCCTCTAGAGGCTCAAGAAGTCAAGACTCAAAACGGCTTATAGCAGCTAAATCAAAATATGGACCGATTTGGCCCATTTCCAATCCCAACCGATCTCTATCAATAAGAAGTATTTCTGCAAAATTTCGAAAGGCTAGCTTTACTCCTTCAAAAGTTAGCGAGCTTTTGACAGACAGACGGACGGACGGACGGACAGACGGACGGACATGGCTAGTTCGACTTAAAATGTCACGACGGTTAAGAATATATATACTTTATGGGTTCTTAGACGCATATTTCGAGGTGTTACAAACAGAATGACGAATTTACTATACCCCCATCCTATGGTGGAGGGTATAAAAATACAGCTTTGCTCCCGTAGTGCGCCATGCCTTAAGTCTTAGCCAGACTTGATCAATGCCCACCACAAAGAGAGTTCCTTCCTCCTTCTTCTCCCTGTGGAAGACCTTCCACTTCTCTGCGACCAAACCTTCGTTTTGCTTGCCCAAGAATCTCAACATGCGTTCCGTCGCAAATTTACTGCTCCATCCCTTGATGAAGACCCTAGCCTTTGTGAGCTAGGGTTTTAGGTCGTTAGTATTCAAGTACTCTGCCGGGGCTTGGTCCCGCTTATTATTGTTGATACCACCCTACGAAATGTGGTGAAAATTCGCATCGCACCCCATCAGTACCTCATTTACAGTCTGTTTTGCTTTCCTCACCAGCCGTTCCCAGCCGTTGTTTGATTTAGCAAACATTTTTTTTGGGTGTAGAGGTTGTTCACCCAGTCAATCAGACGTCTTGTTCGCAGGAGGTTTTGGGTAATGGTTATATTTTTTTGATATATGCCAACATTTAATCTATTCTTAATGAACTTTATTGGTTCAATATATTCTACACAACCTAGCCGACGACTTGTACACAAATGCAATACATTGTTTAAACACTTGTTGACTTTTTTATATGGCAGGCAACATTTGTGTATTCTACTCACATAGTGTGTTCTAGCTGACACTGAGTGATGCCATCCACATAAATCACGTTAGCAAAAATCAATATAAGCTTAAATGAGCTTTAATATCCTTGTTTGAGTTAATTACCTTCAACAAACATCCAGAAGAAATTTGTTAAATTGAAATAATGAAACATCATCACTAGGGTAATGCAACCCGCTTGGCTGGCATGATCTGTCATCTGAAATGAAGAAAAGTAAACAAAAAACAACAACAATGAGTAAAGCAATGATAACAACAACTCATTATAACACATTAAATAAAAAAAACAAAAAATGCCAATAAAAAATTATCTCAGATTGGCATTGAGTGACATAGAAGAGTATAATTACAACAATTTTAATTGAATTTCAGTTCACACCTAAGCAATAAGGCTGACAAGGTATCAAACAACCAACAGGAGTTGTGATCCTTGCACATATATTAAAATGTCCTCCTTTAAAATGAATATCGCAAGCAGGATATTAAATCCAGCCAGCACCTAGGCACTCATTAATAAGACAAACTTCTTATAGACAAAGACAAACTTCTTATAGATGAACCAATACAGATGAGTTTAGAATCAAAACAAAGACTTTGGTAAAGCCAACTAAACATTGAGTTTCATATTCCAATGAAATCAAATAAATGTATGTTTCCAAAATTCAATTTCCTGGAACTTCACTTTTGTCGAGATAGTAAAATTCTAAGAAATATCATATTAAAGATATGAATCCATCTACCATTATAGAGTATACTTGTCCAAAGAATCCTTAAATAATGGCTAGATAATATTTGGCTTCACATAGTGTGGTTTCAGTTTTTGCAAGTCTTAAAAGAAAATGTTTTTTTAAAAAAAATCGTTAGATTTTTCATTTATGTAGGCTCATGTCAATCCATCTGCTTACACTCATCCCAACAAACACACAAATAAACGCACAAGTACCAGATTTCTCGTAAATCATGCAATAACAATAAAAACTAGGATATACTACCTACCACTTGCAGGAACAGTGTCAATATCCACAATAAGGCTGAAAGGATATAGGTGAGAAATAAATTCGCATGGATGGTATTCCGAAGGCATTTCAAGTCTCTGTGGGTGGGTTGGGGGTATCCGGTTGGGTTTGGTGCCATGTGCCATCATTGTGAATACCGGAGTTGGTTTATAGATGACATCGTTGTTTAGGCCATCGAAGCAGAAAATATGGGGAATGTGTGAGAATATTGGAAAAAGGGGGGAAAACAAATAATTGTATGTAAATCTATGTCGACAAGTAAATTTTATCAAAAATGGATGAAATGAAATTAAAATGCAAAATATGTTCTAGTCAAATGATTAGTGCAAGCAGCTAAGTGGCTTTTCTGATGATCTTTTCTGAAAAACTGCAAATTTTTTCACGATTAATCCATTAAACAATAGCGGGGATTCTTCTCTCATATCAATGAGTGCTGTCCGATTCCAGCTTAAGCATAATGATAAGGACTTCCATTTAACTGCGGTGTCCGAACGGCGTGCGGAAGAGCAACACTTCTCGAAAGAAGTTTTATACGAGTGAGTAAACCACAAATGTTAGCAGCTTTAGTGAGAGGATAACCAGCTTTAAAAATTTTTCAGATGTTTAAACCAAGATTCGAACTCAGGCGATCAGCTTCTTAGGCGGATATACCATGCCACTGTGGTCTCGATATAAATATGACTATATTGCGAAATATATTGGTAAAAGGGGACATTTTAATACCTACCACCAAAGGATGGGGGTATATTCATTTAGTCATTCCGTTTGCAACACATTGTAATATCCATTTCCGACCATATAAATTATATATATTCTTGATCAGCGTAAAAATCTAAGACGATGCACAGATCCTTTTTTTGTCTATAAGCAGGTTAAGTTCGAATATGGGCTATATTGGACTATATCTTGATATAACCCCTATATAGACCGATCCGCCGATTGAGGGTCTAAGACCCATAGAAGAAAAATTTACCATCCGATTTTGCTGAAATTTGGGACAGTAAGTTGTGTAAGGCCCTTTGACATCCTTCTTCAATTTGATCGATTATATATTTTAGGTCTAGGGCACATTGCCCTTTTTTGCCAAAATTTGAGACAGTAAGTTAAGTTGGCCCCTCGACATCTTTCTGCAATATGGAACAGATCGGTCCAGATTTAGATATAGCTGCTGTATAGACGGACCTCGCGATTTAGGGTTTTGTACAAATAAAAGGCGCACTTATTATCCGATTTCGCCGAAATTTGGGACAGAGAGTTGTGTTCGTGCCTTTGACATCCTTCATCAATTCGGCACAGATCGGTCCAGATTGGAAATTGCTGCCATATAGACGGATCTCTCTCGATTAAAGGTCTTGTGACCTTAAAAGACGCATTTATCGTCCGATTTCGCCGAAATTTGGGACAGTGAGTTGTGTAAGGCACTTCGACATCCCTCTTCAATTAGACACAGATCGGTTCAGATTTGGATATAGCTGCCACATAGACCAATCTCTCGATTTAAAGTCTTAGCCCCATAAAAAGCACATTTATAATCCGATTTCGCTGAAATTTGACACAGTGACTTATATTAGGCTTTCGACATCCATGTCGTATATGGTTCAGATCGGTCTATATTTGGATATGGCTACCAAAAAGACCAATATTTTGATCTACAAAATTGAACAATGACTTGTTGGAGCATTTCTTTTGCCCAATCGACACGAGCCGTTTTTAAGCGATTGACAAATTGTGTGGGATCCAACGCAAACAAATTTTTTTGACGCAATATTGAATGTGTACTGGTCCCACTAATGCCTATGGTTGTCTTCATCTCACGATAGGTCACATGATGATCTTGCAATATCAGTTGGCGCACAGCATCAATGGTTTTTGGAACAACAGCTGATTTTGGACGACCTTCACAAAATTCGTCTAGGAGTAAACTACGACCTCTGTTCAATTCACCATACCATCGATAAACACTGGTCCTTGATGCAGCTGCATCGCCAAAAATTGAATCAAGTTCGTCAATACTTGTTACAGTTTATATTGTAGATAGAAGTCATTACAAAATAAGCAACCCTCCGCCATATCCCAATGTTCTGAAAGATCTCGGAGATGCGTGCACCGATTTAAGCGAAATTGTGTATGCTAACTTATGGTACCACAAAAACACGAAATTGGTATAAAATTTTTTGGTGAAAAAAAACTGGGGGGACGCCCGCTTCCAAAACCCACCCGGGCGGACATGATTACCGATTGGAACAATATGGGTATCCAATGAAAGGTATTTAAGAGTAGAGTACGAAATTGGTATACAAATTTCGCCCAAAGGGTCCGGGGGTTCGCCACCCCCAAAAACCCCCCAACAACAGTCTTTCACCGCGTTGGGCAATATTGGTATCAAAGGGAAGATATTTAAAATTACATTACAAATCGGGCATAAAAATGTATTCCTTGGTGTCTGAGAGGCCTACCCACCCCCCAAAACCCCCCGCAGGGATATGTTTACTGATTGGGACAATATGGGTATCAAACGAAAGGTATTTAAGAGTATCAAACGAAAGGTATTTAAGAGTAGAGTATGAACTTGATATACAAATTTCGCTCAAAGTGATGGAGGTGTCCCCCCATCAAAATCAAAATTGAGCTCTAGCACGATGTTGATATTATTTCAGGGTCCACCCATTAAACTACCTTCACATTTTGAGCCCAAGTGTTTGGGGGTCGTCTCACCCCATAAACTCCTTTTAAACCAATGACTGTTGGGGCTCAAATAAAAGAAATTTTAGAGCGCACGACGCCTAGATATCCCTTAAAGTAGATATTTTTGAGGATTATGACAATAAGGGGCTCAAATCTGATATCTGTTTTATGGCCAAGTGTTTCAGAGACTCCTCACCTAAACTCCCCCCTAACCACACATATATACCGACTATAGCGATATGTAGCTCAAATGTGATTTTTGGAAGTACAGTATAGTACAAAAGAAATTTTAGAGTAGAATACGAGGCATAGATATTCCTAAAAGTAGACATATTTGAGGATTATGACAATAAGGGGCTGAAATCTGATATCTGCTTTATTGCCAAGTGTTTCAGAGACTCCTCACCTAAACTCCCCCTTAACCACACATATATACCGACTATAGCAATATCTAGCTCAAATGTGATTTTTGGAAGTACAGTATGGATCTGTATCCACTTTCCAACTTCGGGGCAAAAGGATTAGCTACACCAATCCACCACCAAAACTAAGAGATCTAACATACAAACTATAATGGGCGGACTCCCCCTTACCTTAAGGGTGCGATACCTAGGGGGGCCGCGACACTTCCAAAGCTCGCTAAATGGTAATACAAACCAATAATGACAATATGGGACTCAAATTAAAGGTATTTGAAACTAGAGAACGAATCTGATATATGACGGTCCACCTCACCCCTAAATATATCCCCATACCGGTCTTATTTATCGACCATAGCATTATAGGGCTCAAATGAAAGGTATTTGGGAGTAGAGCACCAATATGATATCCACATTGGGGAGAAATATCTGAAACGCCGTACCAGTACACCCAAACAAGACTTCACCGTGCCAGTATAGGTCTCAGACAAAATAATAGAGTGAGAGAAGGCGCAGCGGAGCGGGCCCTGTCCAGCTAGTAGCTCCCATAAAAACCGATCTCTCGTTTTGACTTCTTGAGCCCCTGGAAGCCACAATTTTCATCCGATTTGGCTTAATTTCGCACATGGTGTTCCCTATTGACCTCCTAAAACTGTGTTAAGTGTGGTCCAAATCGGTCTATAACCTGGTATAGCTCCCATATAAACCCATCACCCGATTTGCTTTCTTGAGCCCTGGAAGCCTCAATTTTCATCCGATTTGTGTCAAGTATGGTCTAAATCGGTCTATAACTTGGTGTAGCTCCCATATAAACCGATCTCCTTATTTGACTTCTTGAGCCCCTGGAAGCCACAATTTTCATCCGATTTGGCTTAAATTTTGCACATGGTGTTCCCTATTGACTTCCTAAAACTGTGTTAAGTGTGGTCGAAATCGGTCTATAACCTGGTATAGCTCCCATATAAACCGATCTCTTGATTTGCCTTCTTGAGGCGCTGGATGCCGCAATTTTCATCCGATTTGGCTTTAATTTTGCATATAGTGTTGTCTTATGACTTTAAACAGCTGTATGAAGTAAGGTCCAAATCGGTTTATAACCTGATATAGCTCCCATATAAACCGATCTCCCGATTTGACTTCTTGAGCCCCTGGAAGCCTCAATTTTCATCCGATTTGGCTGAAATTTTGCACATAGTGTTTTCTTATGAGTTTTAACAACTGCGTCAAGTAAGGTCCAAATCGGTCTATAATCAGATATAGCTCCCATATAAACCGATCTCCCGATTTGACTTCTTGAGCCCCTGGAAGCCACAATTTTTATCCGATTTGGCTGAAATTTTGCACATAGTGTTCTCTTGTGAGTTTTAACAACTGCGTCAAGTAAGGTCCAAAAAAAAATTTGTAAAATTTTTGTAAGAAATGATAATGAATAGAAAATATGACTGATGTAAGGTGAAAGAATAATGAACTCATATTTCATGGCTTCATCATTCTATTGGAGATTTTTTTTTGGGAATACTTACTTAAAGCATAGAAATACAATTAGAGCTAAAACTAGAGCACTTAAACTGAGAAAATAACCACAGCAGTAGATGTAGGTGGGCAATTCAACGGCCGGAGCAAAATCAGGTATAGGTGGCGCTGCAGTGGCATGATCACAACTGTCATAGTTCGAGTATCTGTCCCAAGTGCCATTTGGAAAACAAAATCGGGAAGCATTCTCTATAAAGAAAAAACAATAAATGGAGAAAAAAAAAACTGAACTGTTGTTTAAATTGATTGAAGAGTAAAGACGAAGGGGGGAAACTTCACATTGGGGTGGTCAACATAATCATGCTTAACAATACTGTTACCACTTATCCCCAAAAACCTTACTTTAACCATTTTTTCTATAGAAATCAAATTTGATGAATTTTCTTGACAAGAGTTAATTGTGGACAAAATTTTCTATTAAATAAAAATTTCAAAATATAGACATTCAATTTTTTTTTTTCATTTTTCTAAATGTCAAATAACTCTAAACTTTTCTTTGAATGTCTTATTTTGTATTGTTTCCTTTGCTATGCAGTAAATTAAAATCCTTGCAATTTCTACAGACAATTCTTCTGACTCACAACTCAACGAATATATCTTGGGGTGTTAAAATATTATTTTTTTTTTTCTTTTATGAACTTAAAATGTGGGCAGATGTCAAATGAAACTGCCATAGATTTTCATCATGTTGTAAAAGCCCTACATTTTCCCCTGAATTCTAAGAATAAGTCATATCAGTTCTACATTTCCCATACGGTTCACTATGTGGTGATGTTGCCAAGGAGGCTTTTATTAGGAAATTTCATTCAATTCACTGTGTGATGACAATGAAATGTTGACAAAGTTTTCAATGTGACACTTTCTTATTTTTTCTTTTTTGTTGGCACCACCAACAAGACTGTCTCGCTGATGAAAACACAATGCTGCTTGGTTGTGGTTGAGATATTTAAGTGATTTCTCTTTTTTTTTTTGTGAATGGAAATCAAAAATTAAATAGCGTTAACAACCATTAGACATTGTTCATTTTTCTGCGATATCCTTGCAAAGGCTATGGCTTTGAAAACTGAATGCGGGAAGTAATGTGACACAAAAATATGTAAATTGAACATTAAATAAATTAAAAAAAGGTTTGCTATCGCTTTGTGCTGACAATCGTCAAAGGGAAGAAGGATAAAGTAAAGCAACAGCAACATTGAAAAGGCATGCAACAGTCTTACACAATGGCAACTGATATTGTGAAATGTTTAATATTTAATATCCTGTGCATTGCTTTTTCCTGGGAAGAAGTATATCCACCACCATAGGATAGGGGGTATACTCATTTAGTCATTCCGTTTGCAACACATCGAAATATCCATTTCCACACCCACATCTATCATATAAAAATGAAATTGTAACACTTTGTTTGTTTTTTGTTTGTCTGTTCCGTATAGACCTGAAGTCAGAGAATGTATGGACAATGTCTAGTAAGGAAACACTAGAACTACTCGTTGATACACATTTCCTGGGAAATTCTCCAACGGACAACGTGGCGCCAGAAGAGGTGGTCACTGGTATGCTATCGTCGGAGGTTATTAGGGAAATTGTGTCTGAGCCGAAAATCCTTTGGGCGATAAGAAGTTTCGACTCCTTTAAATCGCCAGGCCCCGATGATGTATCACCGGTTGAATTACAAGCTGTGTCAGATAGACTGGTTCCATGGTTTTGGGAGATATACTCTGCTTGTATCAGAATGTCATATATACCTGTGGGATGGAGGGACACGAAGGTCATCTTCATTCCGAAAGCAGGAAAACCCTACCACACGAAGGCAAAAGATTTTCGTCCTATTAGTGTGTCATCCTTTATTTTGAAGACTCTTGAGAGGTTGATAGAAACCTCTAGCGACATGTATTCTAAATATTCAGGATCAGGCCCGAAGAACAACGAATAATAAATGGTCACAAGGAAGGGACTGTGAGCATTCCAAAACTATGTGACCTAATCTAGACTTGAAGAGGTCTACCGCTTTGCTGTCACTAGCTAGAACAGACGTCTCAGTCATTATGTCCGTCATGACAGGTCACACTCTAATCAGAAAACATGCTGACAGACTGAAAGTTGCCAGCAACGACTTTTATAGAAGCTGTAGGGACATCGAGGAAGAAGAGACTATGGAACACCATCTGTGTGTGTGTATCCCGCACTACCTGTTAGAAGGAGTTCCACTTTAGGTTCTCATTTCTTTGAGAACCTTCCTGATTTAGCGGATGTGAACATTCGCAAGTTCCTGGGCTTTTTAAAGCGATCTGGATGGTTCAACGGTAGGAACTAGAAGGCATCTTCCTTCTTTTGTTCCTGTGGTATCACAACGGACGAAAACGTCTAAGTGAGACCAGTTAAACCTAACCTAACCATAAACTCAGAAACGGCTTAACAGATTTTCATTAAATTTTCACAGATGGTAAAGATGGACCCGCCGGTGAAAATAGGGTATTAACCCAATTTTCAAAAACGCCAGATTTTGGAGAAGGGTGCACCGATTTAAAATTAAAATTAAATTTTGCATGCCATCTTATGGTACTCCAAAACCACGAAATTTGTATTCCAATTTTGGGGTCAACTAACCTGGGGGGACGCCCTATCCCAAAACCCTCCCGAACAGACATGTTTACCGACTGGGACAATATGGGTATCAAATGAAAGGTATTTAAGAGTAGAGTACGAACTTGGCCTACAAATGTCACCCTTAGTGTCAGGGGAGTTCCCCACCCCCAAAAACACCACCCAAAAAGAAACTTTTACTGCTTTGGGCAATATGAGTATCAAATGAGAGGTATTTAAGAGAAGTGTGCGTACGAGGCATAAAAATGTCATAAAAATGATCACCCCCAAAAACACCACCCACCAGGACACTTTTACCGCTTTGGGCAATATGGGGTATCAAATGAAATTTATTTAAAAGTAGAGTAAGAATCTGATATAAAAATGTATTTCTTGGTGTCTGAGGGCCCTCTTTGTACAGATACTTACTATTAATGCAGGCCATTGGGTATTGCAAATGAGACATATCAGTTCAGATTTAAATATAGCTCACATATAAACCCATCTCCTGATATGACTTCTTTTTTTATTTGGCTGAAATTTTACATGTGGTGTCCCGTTATGACTTCCAACAACTGTGCCATATACGGACCGAATCGGTCTATAAGCTGATACAGCTCCCACATAAACCGACCTCCCGATTTGACTTCTTTCCTTACAAGCCGCAAGTTTAGTCCGATTTGACTCAAATTTTGCATGCGGTGTTCTGTTACGACTTTCAACAACTCTGCAAAGTACGGTCTAAATCAGTCTATGATCTGATATAGCTCCCATATAAACCGATCGCTCAATCATCCTTATTCGGTTCCTAGAAGTTTAAGTTTTGCTGGTTTGACAGCAAACTAAATTTGCCCCTCAACTAAATTTTGTAAAAAATTTTTAGCAGAATCCATGGTGGTGGGTATCCAAAGTTCGGTATGACCGAACCTAACACGTTTTTGCTTGTGGTTTTCTCCTTTAAGCCATTTTGCATGGCCGTGTAACTGATGGTGGTAGTATTACACCAGCAGCGGTGAGAAGGATATTCTATTTAAGTCTTGGCTTTGTTAGAAACGCCCATGTATTTTGATATATGTCCAGACCGAAGACAAAAAAAATGGCGAGGCATTTCAACCACTGCATGATAGATATTTCAATGAAACATACCGACAATTTCCTTCTACTTTTCAATTACAGTTGATTTTTGCCTCTCAGGATAATATAGAGGGTAGCAAACAGACTGAGAAGTAAGATCGTCATCGAAGAAGGACAAAATACGACATATTGAAGTAGAAAAGGATTTCATGGAAACAGAGTTAATATCGTTAAATGCGCGATGGTAAAGCCAGGAGTCACATATTAAAAAACCCATAAAATTTTAATGTCTCAAAAAAAAATTTTTTTTTTTGTCATTGGAAGGTCTGCAATTGATCTTTAATGTGGCCACTGCAACAAGTTTATCTAAGAAAATTAAGCTATGAGTTGAAGTTGAGCTAAATATTTCCACCCTATTTTATACACAACACCATAGGAAAGGGGGGAAATTCATGAAGTCATTCTGTTTGCAACATATCGAAATATCCCTAGTCGTAAAGTTCTAAGACGATTTAATGATGTCCTTGTGTATGTCCGTCTGGCAGTCTTTCAGCTGAAATTTTGCCCAGATTCGTTTTTTATCCAGAAGTTGTCCATTCGACTGGGCTTGCAGCATTTGGGCAAACGTTGCTATAATAGAAGAATATGACCTCTGGTCTGGTTGAATACTGGTCCACAATGATGCACAAAACAACTTTCTGGTCTCAAACAATATAGAAAATTACCTTGCCACCATGGATATTCGGGATAATGTTGCTTTCACTGATTGCCCACGCTTAACATATGAGTTTTTGCGCTTTTGTCCACTAACCAACAGTGTATAACTTCCACCAGATGTTTCTTCAAATGGAAAAAGGTTATAAGACTCCCACGTAAAATAAAAGCGATTTTAAAAAATGTTTTCTACACTTTACTGTATATCGAATATCAGCTTTAAAGACAGATGTTTACCCTCCTAATTATCAAATTTTTATACCCCTCAGCATAAGCTAAGGGATAGTTCCTACCGTTGGACCATCCAGATTGCTTTGAAAAGCCCAACAACCTGCGAATGCTCTCAAAGAAATGAAAACCTAAAGTGAATACCTTCTGCCTTCCAGTGCGGGACACACACACATCAGGTGTTCTATAGTATTTTCTTGGACACAGCTCCTACACAAGTCGTTACTTGCAACCTTTAGTCTAACAGCATGATTTACGATCAGACCGTGACCTATCATTACGAACGCAATGAAAGATACGTCCATTCTTTTCAACGACAACAAAGCGGAAGCGGACTTCTTCAAGTTTATATAGGACCACATATATTTGGAGTGTTGAGAACCCCCACTAGAGATATACCCACAGACTCCAGTTCACTCGAAAAGTGTAAGGTGGTTTGGCTAGCTCGTCTGCTCCTCAATTCCTTAGGATATCTTTGTGGTCCCGCACCCAGAACAGATGAATTTTGAACTGTTCAGCCATCTCGTTGGAGATCTGCGACAGTCGAGGGCGGTTTTTGTGTTCATAAACACGTTCTCCAGGTATTTAATGGCTGCCTGGCTGTCTGAGAAGATATTTATGCCAATCGTCGTTTTGACATTATTTCTTAGCTACTTCACCACTTCTTTAATTTCAATGATCTCTGCTTCAGTGGCCGGGTGATATTTTGATACGACCAGTCCTAGTTCTTCCATATAGAAGTCTATGTAACTTCTAATAACAGGGATATTATAATTCCAATCAGTTCTATAAGGAATGTGCTACGGTACTTTTTATCAAAAACCGGCACAGGCTTGGAATATTTGGCATTGTATCAAGAATACCGTGTCTGTCACCACCACATGACCAAAGAACGTGTAAAAGCGTGCTAAGTTCGGCCGGGCCGAATCTTGAGAACCCACCACCATGGATTCTGATTCAATATAGGAGCTATATCTATATATATGGTTATAGACCGATTTGGACCGCACTTGGCACAGTTTTTGAGAATCATAACAGAATACTATATGCACAATTTCAGCCAATTCGGATAAAAATCGATGCTTGTAATGGCTCAAGAAGTCAAATCGGGAGAGCGGATCGGATGGGAGCTATATTAGCTTCTTGAACGATTTAAGCCGAACTTGGCATAGTTGTTGAAAGTCTTAACAGAATACCATATACGAAATTTCAGCCAAATAGGATGATAGTTGAGACTTCCAGAGGCTCAAGAAGTCAAATTTAGAGATCGGTTTATATGGGAGCTACATCAGGTTCTTGACCGATTTGAACCGTACTTGGCACAGTTGATGGAAGTCATAGCAGAACACTAGGGTGCAAAATTTCAGCCAAATCGGATGAAAATTGAGGCTTCCAGGGGCTCAAGAAGTCAAATCGAGAGATCGGTTTATATGGAAGCGACTAGCTTTACGACCCTATCATGGTTTCGACAGACGGATATGGCTAGTTCGACTCAGAATATCGAGAGGAGCAAGAATATATATACTTTGTGGGCTCCTAGATCAATATTTCGAGGTGTTACAAACGGAATGACTAGATTAGTATACCCCCATCCTATGGTGGCGAGTATAAAAATCTGCCTTAGTCTCTCAGCAGTTGTGGCAAGAACTCCAATCTGAAGTCCGTTTTTATGGCAAAGTGGGACTAAATTTTTTTTTTTTTTTGGGGTGCTTAGCCCTCCCTCTGGAGGCCTTTCTTCGCTTATGGACGAGAGCGAACATCTTCCTTCGTGACTTATCCAGTGCTGGGCTTGGCCAGATCTCGTCAGTCTTTCTTAGGGCGCAAGGATGCATTATATTTGAGACTTGAAGACCGAAAGCAATAAGTTTGTATCGGCCTCGATACTAGCCTGTAGCGTCACAAAGTGGAGGCGTATATAGAGATGATAGAGTATTGACTAAAATTCTTCTTAGGTATGCAGCCCTGTTCTTCTCCCTAAGACGTCACTACCATCAGAAAGATGTCCTTAGAGACATTAACAAACGTTCTTCGTCCCATATTATTATTGTTCGCCTTTGTTCTTTTGGAAATGGTATGCCCTCCAGGTAACCGCAGCCGTTTGGCTGACTCCGATACCGTTTCTGAACCTAGAAGTATAACCTAGATTCGGATATGGTTAGAGTTATAGGATCATTCCTACCGAGCCTCCCAATAAATCTGAAATGAGATGCGTCTTTTATTATTAAAGCCTATAAAGAGCGTATTGATTTGTGAAGAAGACCGATGGTTAAGGCATGCGAAAATAGAATAGGTAAGGTCTTGTCTTCATCAAAAGCCCCTGCAGATTAGTCGTTTGTCGGGTATTGGACCTGGCGCAGCCGCTCCAACAGTCAAGGTCTAAGAAACAGACAACACGCTATTGCGTGATACACCAACCGCAGCTGTTCGGTCCATGGACTCCATTCTAAGCCTGCTCCCGGGCTTTAGATCTAGTAGTCCACAGACACAGATCATCAACCTATCGTAGCTATCCTTGAGTGAGTTTATTTTAGTATCCTATCATCCTATGGTTAAGGGTGTAAAAAATAAAAAAAAAACTGCCATCAATATCCGATTTAAAGAACACAAATACAACCGCCATTACAAAAAAATAATTTTTTCCAACACCAACCATTTTATGACTCCCCAGGTGGTCATTATACCCATTGCCTTCTAGTGTTGGTTTATATGTCTTTTCTAGTTCACTGCACTGATTTCACCAGAAATCTATTGCCAGGAATTGTAAAATAAAAGTTTATATGGCAATAATGACTTAGCACACTCTAAATGTGGGGAATCGATATGTAAGCGCACAGTCACAAAAAGTTCAGGCCATAGGAATGTACTTCTTAACCCATAACTATCAAGAGTAAGATAAGAATCTTGATTTATTTTCATTCATTATCGCTTAGATAATTTTATCTTTTTTTCCTATTCTTATCTAACTTTTGCTTTCGTTTAAAATTTTTTTATCAATGCCTACGTGGTGTTTTCGTAATATTTTTGGATATTTTTAGGAAAAAAATTAAGATGCAAATAGTAGAGCCCTAAAAGTTTATCAGCAAATTTTTCTAGCTTTGTTGGATATAAGCGTAAAGGCTTCGCAACAAGAATCTATTCTATAAACAAAACCTGTTTCATAAACAAAATATTGAAAATCCGGAAATATATAAAGCTGGGCTTCTTCCTGGACTAGATATACCGTCCAAGTCCTAATTCCGTTGGTAACAGCTCCAAGAATTAATTTAGGGGTCGGTCCATAAATTGATATAGCAGCTCCCATATAAACCGATTTCCGATTGGACTTCTTTTGAACCTGGAAGCCTATATTGATTAACGATTTAGCTGAAATTTTGCATGTTGTCTTCTGTTGGGTATTCTTCTTTTCTTTTTGGGGTTCTAAGTACGGTCAAAATTGGTCTATAATGTGATATATCAGATTTAACTGAAATTTTGCACGTAGTGTGCTGTTATGCCTTCCAACATCTATGGTTAGTAAAGAAAAAATAAATATTTAGTCGTATCCCGGAATAGGTACTACCTATTACGAAACAATTGTAAAGCCTTGAGGAGTAGGTTAGAAATGGTCTCCAAAGACTCAACATTTGCGGTGGTGGCGTCAGACCGCAGCATGTTGTCCTCCCCTCCTATAGGTGTGGGTGCCTTGGCACCTGCAGTCGAGAGTAATGCTTCAAGCGCTCAACTAGTCGTCGGACTAATAAATGCGGAAGAGACGGATAAACCAGAGGGATGCACAGTTCGTCCCCAGCCTTTAAGTAAAGGTGGAGTTTCTGACTCGGATTCAGACAGCGACTGTGCCAATGAAACAGTCATCGCAGCCGAATAGAGAGATGAGGGCATCGTGATGACAGCAAAAGTGAGCGATGGCTTTGCTAAGCTCACAAGCCGACCGAGAAAGCGATCTGGTGCACAACGAATGAGACAGAGGAGTATTGACCCGGCAGTGTAATCGGGCGAAAGTGCAGGATGCTGGAAGGGATAGAACTGACACTTCTACAGAAGCTGGGAAAAGAATCAGATCTCCCGCGAAGAGCATAACACTGCTAAAATACTGAAGAAGAAAAAGAGCTCCCCGCTTTCAAGTACTCTGGGAAAACCAAGCCAGCCATCCCGCAATGGAGACTCCAGACTGTGTCCTGCGGAGGTCGAAAAAGTTGGAACAGGAACGAAGGAAGCGAGCACGGCCCCTGATTCTTCATGGAGGACTGTGACTTCCAAAAGGCCACAGCCATCACAGAAGGGGAAGATAGAAAAGAGCTCCCCGCTTTCAAGTACTCTGGGAAAACCAAGCCAGCCATCCCGCAATGGAGACTCCAGACTGTGTCCTGCGGAGGTGGACAAATGTGGAACAGGAACGAAGGAATCGCGCACGGCCCCTGAGTTTTCATGGAGGAATGTGACTTCCAAAAGGCCACAGCCATGACGGAAGGGAAGATGGCCGCTGAGAATGGTAAGGAATGGCCGCCCTCTTACGCAGAGTGGCAAGAAAGCACAACAGAGATGAGCTGACTTATGCAGTCATCAATATCGGCAGTGCATCCGGTAGGATTCCACCAGATCATCGGTCCCAAGTGGAGGATCTGGTCAACGATCGGATTTTTGAACATGTGTGGAACTCTGTAGAGGGTCCACCCATACAAAGGATGAGCTGCAATTTTAGAGGGGACATCTTGACGCTGCGTTTTGCGTCGGCGGAATGTATTGATAGCGTCAAACAGCTCTTCAGAGGTATTCACGCTCCCAGGGAGGGCGCAAAGCTTGATCTTGTGAGAAAGGTGGATATCCCCCAGGTTACAAAGGTTACGGTCTTCATTAAGGGTCACAAAGGTCACAAAGGTTACGGTCTTCATTAAGGGATGGGACAGTAAATCTGCGACGGAACGCATGTTGGGACTCTTGGGCAAGCAAAACGAAGGTTTGGTCGCAGAGAAGTGGGAGTTCTTCCACAGGGAGGAGAAGGAGGAAGGAATTCTCTTTGTGGTTGGCATTGATCAAGTCTCCGTGACAATTTTGGCTAAGACTAAAGGCATGTCGCACTACGGGTGCAAAACTGTCTTTTTCAAGATTGGGAAGACTAGGATAGGCAGAAATTTTCATTCTGCAACACCAGGCCGTGCAGTGGCAGGTGACTCAACACCGCCGACAAAGAGACAATCACGGCATCTCTCAATATTGGAAAGACTAGGAGAAGCTATGACCCTTATACTTAAATATCAGTAATAGCCTCGTCTTCTCACGATCTGGATTCCCCCATAGGATTTTCGCCGTCCTACCGACCTTTTCGCTGTTCTACAATGTTGCATGCGCATTCGTCGCCCACTCCCTTAACTTGCACTGCGTGGACCCGAAAGGTTAACCAATTTTATTGACGGCAGTCCTCTGGCCTTCACCGCCAAATAGTCTGCCCTTTCATTTACCTTTACTCCGTTATGGCCCGGCACCCAAACGATGTGGAATTTGCCATCCTCAGAGGCGTTAATCTCCTTCTTACTTTCCAAGAATTTTCATGATCTTACCGTCCAGGTTGTTATTACCCTTATGGCAATTTTACTGTCGGTAAAGATGTTCACACTCGACGTCCTCGCGTTAGCACCACACCACTTCACGCATTTCCGGATCGCTCGAATCTATGCCTGCAGGACCGTATTATAGTCAGGCAGTCTAAAACAGATGTCAGTCCCTGGGTTCTCAAAGTAAACCTCCAGGCCCACTCTGTCCTCTAGCTTTGATCCATCCGTGTAACATTATCTTCCAGAAGGCAATACTAGGGTTCCGTCATTCCAAGAACAAGTGCCGATGACAGCTGTGCCTCGCACTAGACTTCAATGTTCATCTCAGGTATCCGATCGAAAACATGTTCCCGAACGATTATACCATGATGGTTTGAGCTGCTCCCATCCTCAATCTATTCTCCCATCGACTTAAGTATCACAACTGCAGTAGCTGCCTCACACTTAATCTGTATGTCAATGGGTCGGATATCTAGAATAGTCTCCAGTGCCTTAGTGGGCGTGGTCCTCATCGCTCCGCCTATGCCAAGACAACATGTTCTCTGAACCTGTCGTATAGTCCTTATGTTGCACTTTTTCTCTAAAGCAGTTCACCTAACTACTGAGGCTTAAGTAAGTATTGGTCTATTCACACTCCTGTAGAGCCAGTGGACTATCCTAGGATTCAGGCGCCATTTCGAGCCCACGGCCCGTCTACATAGTGCCCAACATCTGTGAGCCTTCGTAGTATGCTCCTGAATGTGACACTTCCAATTCAGTTTCCGGTCCAAGACCACACTTAAGTATTTGACCTTGTCAGAAATCGTCTAATTGAGGAAACGTGGTGCGTAAAATTCCCCACCTTCGTCTTCCACGGGAACAGGCATATTTTAGTCTTCTCTGGGTTATCACTGAGACCTCTGGGTCTAGCCCTGTCATATGCCATATGCAAGACCCTTTCGGCCCTACTGCATAGCTTGTTGGGATCCTTATCCCTCGGAAGTATTATTACATCGTCTGCGTAGCATACGTGTTCAAATCCCTCCTCAATCAGCATCCGTAATAGGTCATTTATGGTGGTCACCCATAAGAGTGGCGATAAAATGCCCCCCCCTGAGGCGTGCCCTGTGCCACTTTACTTTAATTGGCTATGACAGAATATTTGTTCCACTGGCCTAACGTAGAATAGCGTTCAAGCGCCTCGATCTTCTCCGCTCATTCTAAAATCTCTGACACCAAATTTCGAGGTGTCTCCCACAACTTGACCTTTCCATCTGGCTTTTGATCTTCCCGGTTTGCATGTACAACCGTGCTTGCCTTCAAGAGACTTCTTTGCTGGAGCTTCTTCATCCATTCTCACAACATGACCTAGCCAACGCAGCCGTTGTATTTTGATGCATGTAACTATGCTATCGTCGTCATACAGCTCATACAGCTCGTGGTTCATACGTCGCCTATATTCTCCATTAACGCAAACTGGTCCATATATTTTACGAAGAATATTTCTCTCAAATACTCCAAGCACTGCCTCATCTGCTTTCACAAGTACCCATGCTTCAGAACCATATAACAGCACGGGCAGTATCAGTGTCTTGTATAGTGTAATCTTCGTCTGTCGAGAGGTGGCCTTGTTGATGATTGTGCTCTCATATAGTACCCTAAAAATAAAAATTTGGTATCCAAGTTTCGGATGGGGTACCTAGGGGGGCTGCCCCACCCTAAAACATACCAAACATATATTTAGACCAATCACGACAACATGGGACTCAAATGAAAGGTATTTACGATAAGAAAGCGTACCTGATATACAATTGTCGGATCAAGTGCTAGGGGGACCACCCCAAGCCCCAAAACACTCCTAATTCGGACATATTTAACGACAATGGCAATATGGGACTCAAATGAAAGGTATTTGAATGCAGAATACGAATCTGGTATCCAAATATGGGACCAAGTGTTTGGGGGGCCGCCTCTCAGCAAAAACATCCCCCTAGGGGACAAATTTACGACCATTGCAATATGGGGCTCAAATGAAAGGCATTTGGGAATAAAGCACGAATTTGATATCAATATTCGGGAAAAGTGTCTATGGGGCCACCCCACACCCACAACGCCACCCAAATAGGAAGTATTTTCTGACTATTGCAATATGAGGCTCAAATAAGAGGGTTTTTAAAGTGGAACACGAATCAGATTTATATTTTCAAGGCCAACTCACTGAGTGGCCGCCCATCTCCCAAAACACCCCCCGGTCATGTTTGCCGTCTATGGAAATATGGGACTCAAATTAAAGATATGTGGGAGTAGACCACGTATCTGATATCAACTTTAGGAGCCATCTGTCTAGCTGACGTCCCACCACCATAACAGCCCCCCAAATAGGACTTATTTGCTCACCAAGACAATTTGGGTCTTAAAGAGAGTGGAACTAAATTCATAGTTTTTAGGGTCAATACCCCAAACCGGACATATTTGCTGACTTTTGCAATAAGGAGTTTAAATGAGATTAGAAAACGATTTTCCAATTTTGAGGCCAATGGCAATATGGGATTCAAATAAATGATATATCGATATATAAGAATAGAGCACGTTGCTGATATATTTTTCGGGCTTAGCCAATCTCCGCAAAACACTCCTAAATCAGGCATAACAATGTGGGGCTTAAATGATAAGTATTGGGGGTGGAGCAAGAATTGATACCCATTTTCGGGACCAATTTTCCGGGGGTCTACCCCTTTCCCAAAATACCCCACAAGCAGCAATTTTTTAGTGACCATCGCAATATGGGACTGAAAAAAGATATTTGGGATTAGAATACGAATTTGATATCCAAATGTAGGACAATGTATTTAGGGCATCATCCCTTTCCCAAAGCACCCCCAAAGGGAAACAATTTTTCGACCATGCCAATATGTGGCTCAAATTAAAATTATTTGAGATTAGAAAACGAATTTGATAAGCTATTGGATTGTCCAAAAAGTAATTGCGGATTTTTCATATAGTCGGCGTTGACAAATTTTTTCACAGCTTGTGACTCTGTAATTGCATTCTTTCTTCTGTCAGTTATCACTGTTACTTTTAGCTTGCTTTAGAAAAAAAGTGTAAAAAAAGTATATTTGATTAAAGTTCATTCTAAGTTGTATTAAAAATGCATTTTTTTCTTTCTTTTAAAAAATCCGCAATTACTTTTTGGGCAACCAATATTTTGGGGCCATGTGTTTGGGCGACGCCTCATCCTGTAAACTGCTCTTAAGCCAATGGCAATATGGGGTTTAAATAAATGTCATTTGAGAGAAGAGCACGGTGCTGATATTTTTTCAGGGCCAAGTATCTGGGAGACCACCTCTCCCCCGAAAACACCACTAAACCAGATATCGTGAGAATATCGGGCTGCTATAAAGTATTTTAGGAATGGAGTACACCTTACATCTAAAATTAAATTCGTAGACCAATAAAGATCATATAGAAATCGAATAAAGGCACTTATATTGTTAAACTGTTAGTCAAGCGATATACCATGTTCGTAGCATGGTATTTCACTATAAGATCTTTAGTTGTCGAAAATAAATATTCCAAGGAAACTTTTGTTCCATATAAGTAAAAGAAGGCGCAGCGGAGCGGGCCCGGGTCAGCTAGTTATGAATATATTATATTGGGTTGCCCAAAAAGTAATTGCGGATTTCTCATATAGTCGGCGTTGACAAATTTTTTCACAGCTTGTGACTCTGTAATTGCATTCTTTCTTCCGTCAGTTATCAGCTGCTACTTTTAGCTTGCTTTAGAAAAAAAGCGTAAAAAAAGTATATTTGATTAAAGTTCATTCTAAGTTTTATTAAAAATGCATTTATTTTCTTTTAAAAAATCCGCAATTACTTTTTGGGCAACCCAATAGATCATCGTAAAATTCAGAGATTATTTAATGATGTCCGCGTGTCTGTTTGTCCGTTGTAAGCATAGGAAAGATTGAAATTTGGCTTTAACAAAATTTAATTTTTAATGGGCATTCAACGTCCCTAGCTGTGGCTACTAAACAAACAAACATTGAGGTTTAGTAGTTTGTATTCACAAAAATATTCGATTATTATTAAATAAATTGACAAGAATTGTTTACGCCGTCCCTACTTTACCCCAACTTTACCCCCACTTTACATTTTTTCCCCTTTCAATCACAATATTTGGCCACAGTTCTGCAGGCATTCCCCATGGCCAGAGTGAGTGGGCGGTTCGTTGCTTGCCTGTATGTTTTGCTACTAAATATTTATTTTCCACTTTCGATTTATATCAAAGTGTGAAAATACGCTCTGATTTTAGCGCTGCGCTTCATCTAAGTAAACATTTGCACACTTTACGATATCATAATGCTAAAACAAATATATAATATTCACATTAATATTGTATCACAGATAGCAATTGGTTGTTGTGGCCATCGGAAAGCTTAAGGAACGCTGTAGCTGGAAATATTAATAGATATAATTTCAATTGTTTTGGGGGGAATTAAAATTTTAAATATGGGAACATGTGTATATAAGAGAACATTCCAGCTTAATTTAATTGGATATGTGGAGAATTTTTTGTCTTTTTATAACCACCATCGAAGGGTGGGGGTATATTCGTCATAAAAATCTAAGACTATCTAGCCATGTCCGTTCGTCTGTCCATCTGTCTTTTCAAATCAACCCACAGTATTTATTAGTCGCGATATTAAACTGAAACTTTGTCCGTCTGTGTGCCCGTCATTTGTAATCACGCTACAGCCTTTAAAAATTAAGACATTGAGTCGGACGACACGGGTGAGCAACACACGGGCTAGAACTTTGAGCTCTGCAACCTGTGGACTCACCCGGAATGGAAAGCTTCCATTTTATGCGGAGTAGCTGCAAATGCTGCCGCGGGTAATCAGCGATTTCGAGAGGAGAGTCTCAGTGAGTGGTCAGGTGGCACTTGCTCTTAATTAAATACTGAGTGCCAATGATACTCGAGATGACAAGGCGAGTTATTGGCGACTTTAAATAACCAATGGCGTCTGCTCCTAGGTTAGGAGCGGCTGGAGGCGAGCGTCGGAGTAAGCGATTCGCGACATCCAGGGAGACATGTGCGATCCCTCAAAACCCATGTTGTTGCGGCGCTGAGCCAGTATCCCTCCCCGGAAAATTATAAATAAATACTCTGCGAAACAAAAGAATAGTAAGAACTAGGTTAGGAGCGGCTGGAGGCGAGCGTCGGATCTTGGAGTAAGCGATTCGCGACATCCAGGGAGACATGTGCGATCCCTCAAAACCCATGGGGTTGGGGCGCTGGGCCAGTATCCCGCCCCGGAAAATAATAAAAAATACTCTGCCAAACAAAAGAATAGTAAGAAATAGGTTAGGAGCGGCTGGAGGCAAGCGTCGGATCATGGAGTAAGCGATTCGCGACATCGAGAGAGACATGTGCGATCCTTTAAAATCCATGTGGTTGCGGCGCTGAGCCAGTATCCCGGCCCGGAAAATTATATAAAATACTCTGCGAAACAAACGAACAGTAAAAACCGACTCCCCTAACGTTTACGATTTTACCGCCTTACAGGAAGTGCGATGGATCGGAAATGGCGTCACGATAAACACCAAACAGTGACGAACTGTACCATAGGTGTCATGACACGAAGCATGAATTTGGCTGTGGATTTGTCCGTAGTCAGAGACTGAAACACCTTGTCTCCAGCTTTACTCTGGTGTATGAGAGCCACAATTCGCCTAATAGTCAAACTCTTCAACAACAGTCCTATTTATGCCCATGCCCGACGGAAGACAAGAACAAACAGACCAAGGATATCTTCTACGAGCGTGTAGAAAGAAAATACGACCGCTGCCCAGCATGAACAACCTGTCGCACCTCTTCGGATCAGTCATGGTTACGTCGCAAATCGTACATTGCTCCAAGTGTTCCAGCCACAAATTCCACTTATGTTCGGTGACTACCCTGTTAATTTCCAGATTCAGCTCGCAGATTCTGGGGTTAGGGAGAGGAGGAGTTGTGTCATCAAGATGAATCCTCTAGAAGAGTGTTCCGCGAATCTCTTATATGAGTTGCTAAAAAGTAAGACAGAAGTGTCTTAGAATGGCGCAAGAATTGTGTGGGCGAGTAACAAATGAGTGTTTTGGTAGATTAATAAAATACTTTTCTAGAAGAGCTGCGCACTCGCCTGAACGAGTAACAAATAAGTGTTTTGGCGTATTGGTTATAAATTACTCTAAAGGAGGAGCGCGTTTTTCGTTTAGAAGATCTAAAAACGCATATCAAGATTATCTGTTCATCGAAAACGTAAAAACTATGAAAAAACTCAAAAAAAAAATTATGTTAGGTTGCCCAAAAAGTAATTGCGGATTTTTCATATAGTCGGCGTTGACAAATTTTTTCACAGCTTGTGACTCTGTAATTGTATTCTTTCTTGTATCAGTTATCAATTGTGACTTTTAGCTTGCTTTAGAATAAAAGTGTAAAAAAAGTATATTTGATTAAAGTTCATTCAAAGTTTTATTAAAAATGCATTTACTTTCTTTTAAAAAATCCGCAATTACTTTTTGGGCAACCCAATATTACTCGTCATATAAATTCCCGTCATCATATAAGCCAAGTGAGAGTTCTGTTTAGTGTTGTGGAAGTTGTCCAATCAAAACAGAACATTGAAAAACATAATTCAATACAAGTCCTTAATGCACCAGGCTTGAAAATAAATGCAATCGCGATAAGTTAACTTATCTTTCCAGATTAATAAACAAATCTTCTGGACGACCATAACAAAATAGATTGCATAATAATCGTGGCGAAGAGTTGGTAAAATTTCCTCACACGCAATGGATTGCCCAATCATATCCTAGAAGAGTGTTTCACGAGTCATACGGAAGATTATAACTAAATGGGTTGTAAGAGAATCGTGGTGAAGATTCATCACCAACTTGCGCAACTCGCCCGCATCACAAAGCTGACTTGTTTGCATAATAACGCTGATTCATTCGCATCCTAACGCGATTCGTCTGTATCTTGAGGCTGACTTGTTCACATCCTAACGCTGATTCGTTTGCATCGTAACGCTTGTCTGCATCCCGACTTTGACTGGCTCGCATCCTTACGCCATCCGATTGCATCCACACTACATTACACAGTCCCCTCCCCTAACTCTGCTCTTATCTTTCCAGACTCTAGCGGTAAGAGCAATGCTTAGCCTGTCAAATAAGCCCACTGCCTGAAGACAACCGAATACCAAAAAATGAGAATAGTAGCCTAATCCTTAACCGTCTGAATGTTTAATAATTCCGATCTGTCCGAATACTCTAGAAATGTACCAAATACCAAATCTACCAGACCGAGTGGCTCAATTCTCTAGAACAGGCATCTATCGACATCCTAAGGCTTATTTTTTCGCATCCTAACGCGACTAGTCCTCATTCTGAAGCTGACTTGTTCTTATCTTAACGCTGATTCGTTCGCTTCCTAATGCGACTCGTCCGCAACCTGACGCTGACTTGTTCGCATGCTAACGCGATCCGTTCGCATCCACACTAAATTACATAGCATCCTCCTCTAATTCTGCTCTTATCTTTCCAGACTACAGCGGTGATATCAATGGTGCACGCATAAACCAAATCTAAGCCCACTGCCTGAAGACAACCGAATACCAAAAAATCCGAAAACTAGCCGAATCCTTAACCGCCAGAAAGTTTAACAATTCCGACCTGTCCGAATACCGTTCGCATCCACTCTACATTATACAGTCCTCTCCCCTAACTCAGCTCTCTTTCCAGACACAGCGATGAGGCCAATGGTGCACGCATAAACCAAATCTAAGCCCCTCCAATAAGACCACTGCCTAAAGACAACTGAATATCAGACAATCCGAATGCCATAAAATCAGAACACTAGCCGAATATTTAACCGCCAGAAAGTTTAACAACTTCGACCTGTCCGAATACCGTGGAAATCTACAGAATCTACCCGGCCGGATGCCACCGTAGCGCAAAGGTAAGCATGTCCGCCTGTGACGCTGAACGCCTGGGTTCCAATCCTGGCGAAATCATCAGAAAAAAAATATGAGCGATGGTTTCCCCTCCTAATGCTGGTGACATTTGTGAGGTACTCAGCCATGTAAAAACTTCTCCCCAAAGAGGTATTGTGGCACGCCGTTCAGACTCGGCTATAAAATGGAGGCCCCTTATCATTGAGCTTAAACTTGAATCGGACTGCACTCATTGACATGTGAGAAGTTTGCCCCTGTTTCTTAGCGGAATGTTGATGTGCAAAATTTGCATTTTGTACCCCACCGAGTGGCTCAATTCCCTATAGCAGGCACCTACCGGTTGAAAGGGCCTCACTGATTGACATCAACCAACACCCTGCACGGAAGAGTTTAGAATACGATCTTGAATTGTAACTAATAAAGTTTATTAATAATAAAAGTTGTACTGCTGAAAGGGACTTGAAAGTGGACGACTGCTGGCCTAGCTCAAACGTAGACAAATCCACATTAGCAGCTTAGGATTGGCGCATATAAAAGGAAGTCGCACCGAGTACTCGTGACAATCAACCAAGGAGTCAGAAGTAGAGCTGGTAATATATCGATGGTACTATCGATGTTTTATTTGTTGCCTGAATATCGATTGATATTTTTCCCATCGATACCATCGGTAGAGTTCAATTTTTTTTTTGCTAAATTAAACAAAGACAAGTAAAAAGGCGTTAAGTTCGGCCGGGCCGAACTTTGGATACCCACCACCTCGGGTATATATGTAAACCACCTTTCATCAAAATTCGGTGAAAATTTCATACCTTATACTCATATACCTCATACCGATCTGAACTATATACGACACGGATGTCGAAAAGCCGAACATAAGTCACTGTGTCAAATTTCAGTGAAATCGGATTATAAATGCGCCTTTTATGGGGCCAAGACTTTAAATGAAGATATCGGTCTACATGGCAGCTATATCCAAATCTGGACCGATTTGGGCCAAGTTGCATAAACATGTCGAATAGCCTAACACTAAGCACTGTCCCAAATTTCGGCGAAATCGGACAATAAATGCCTCTTTTATGGGCCCTAAACCTTAAATCCAGAGATCGGTCTATATGGCAGATATATTCAAATCTGGACTGATCTGGGCAAAATTGAAGAAGGACGTCGAAGAGCCTAACCAAACTCACTGTCTCAAATTTCAGCGACATCGGACATTAAATGTCTCTTTTATAGCCCCAAAACCTAAAACCTAGATATCGGTCTATATGGCAGCTATATCCAAATCTGGACCGATCTGTGCGATATTGCAGAGGTATGTCAAGGGGCTTAACTTAACTCACCGTTCCAAATTTCGGGGACATCGGGCAATAAATGAGCATTTTATGGGCCCCCAAAACCATAAATCAAGAAATCGGGCTATATGGCAGCTATATCCAAATTTGAACCGATCTGGACCAAATTGAAGAAACTGATTTTATTAAATTTTGGTTTTATTCGGTCTGTACCGAAAAGCCGAACATAAGTCAATGTGTCAAATTTCAGTGAAATCGGATTATAAATGCGCCTTTTATGGGGCCAAGACTTTAAATCGAGATATCGGTCTACATGGCAGCTATATCCAAATCTGGACCGATTTGGGCCAAGTTGCATAAACATGTCGAAGAGCCTAACACTAAGCACTGTCCCAAATTTCGGCGAAATCGGACAATAAATGCCTCTTTTATGGGCCCTAAACCTTAAATCCAGAGATCGGTCTATATGGCAGATATATTCAAATCTGGACTGATCTGGGCAAAATTGAAGAAGGACGTCGAAGAGCCTAACCAAACTTACTGTCTCAAATTTCAGCGACATCGGACAATAAATGTCTCTTTTATGGCCCCAAAACCTAAAACCTAGATATCGGTCTATATGGCAGCTATATCCAAATCTGGACCGATCTGTGTGATATTGCAGAAGTATGTCAAGGGGCTTAACTTTACTCACCGTTCCAAATTTCGGGGACATCGGGCAATAAATGAGCATTTTATGGGCCCAAAACCATAAATCAAGAAATCGGTCTATATGGCAGCTATATCCAAATTTGAACCGATCTGGACCAAATTGAAGAAATATGTCTAAGGGCCTAACACATATCACTGTCCCAAATTTCTGCGAAATCGGACCATAAATGTGGCTTTTATGGGCCTTAGACCCTAAATCGGAGGATCGGTCTATATGGCAGCTATATCCAAATCTGGACCGATCTGAGCCAAATTGACAAAGGATGTCTAGGGGATTACCACAACTCACTGTTCCAAATTACAACAAAATCGGATAATAAATGTGGCTTTTATAGGCCTAAGACCCTAAATCGGCGGATCGGTCTATATGGGGGCTATATCAAGATATAGTCCGATATAGCCCATCTTCGAACTTAACCTGTTTATGGACAAAAAAAGAATCTGTGCAAAATTTCAGCTCAATATCTCTATTTTTAAAGACTGTAGCGTGATTTCAACAGACAGACGGACAGACGGACGGACATGGCTAGATCGTCTTAGATTTTTACGCTGATCAAGAATATATATATACTTTATAGGGTCGGAAATGGATATTTCGATGTGTTGCAAACGGAATGACAAAATGAATATACCCCCATCCTTCGGTGGTGGGTATAATAAGCTTTCTGACTCTGAATATATCGTTTAAGATACATTGCGCCTATAGATGGCGCTATTTTCATCCGATTGATCTACAATTTTGTAGAATGATTTTTCTCATGACTTCCAACTGATTTTATTAAATTTTGGTTTTATTCGGTCTGTACCGAAAAGCCGAACATAAGTCAATGTGTCAAATTTCAGTGAAATCGGATTATAAATGCGCCTTTTATGGGGCCAAGACTTTAAATCGAGATATCGGTCTACATGGCAGCTATATCCAAATCTGGACCGATTTGGGCCAAGTTGCATAAACATGTCGAAGAGCCTAACACTAAGCACTGTCCCAAATTTCGGCGAAATCGGACAATAAATGCCTCTTTTATGGGCCCTAAACCTTAAATCCAGAGATCGGTCTATATGGCAGCTATATCCAAATCGGGACCGATCTGAGCCAAATTAACGAAGGATGTCGATGGGCCTTACACAATTCACTGCCCCGAATTTCATCAAAATCGGATAATAAATGTGGCTTTTGTGGGCCTAAGACCCTTAACCGGAGGATCGGTCTATATGGCAGCTATATCCAAATCTGAACCGATCTGGACCAAATTAAAGAAACATGTCAAAGGGCCTAAGACAACTCACTGTCCCAAATTTCAGCAACATCGGACCATAAATGTGGCTTTTATGGGCCTTAGACCCTAAATCGGAGGATCGGTCTATATGGCAGCTATATCCAAATCTGAACCGATCTGAGCCAAATTGACAAAGGATGTCGAGGGGTTTATCACAACTCACTGTTCCAAATTTCAACAAAATCGGATAATAAATGTGGCTTTTATGGGCCTAAGACCCTAAATCGGCGGATCGGTCTATATGGGGGCTATATCAAGATATAGTCCGATATAGCCTATCTTCGAATTTAACCTGCTTATGGATAAAAAAAGAATCTGTGCAAAATTTCAGCTCAATATCTCTATTTTTAAAGACTGTAGCGTGATTTCAACAGACAGACGGACGGACATGGCTAGATCGTCTTAGATTTTTACGCTGATCAAGAATATATATACTTTATAGGGTCGGAAATGGATATTTCGATGTGTTGCAAACGGAATGACAAAATGAATATACCCCTATCCTTCGGTGGTGGGTATAATAAGCTTTCTGACTCTGAATATATCCTTTAAGATACATTGCGCCTATAGATGGCGCTATTTTCATCCGATTGATCTACAATTTTGTAGAATGATTTTTCTCATGACTTCCAACTGATTTTATAAAATTTCGGTTTTATTCGGTCTATACATTGATATTGGTTCTATATAAGTCGATATCTTGATAACCTATATCTTATTTGTTGAAATAATGGTGATGGGAAATAAACGATATTATCGATGCATTGATATTTATTATAAAAAAAATATCGAATTTTGCGATTATCGATAGTTTGCCAGCTTTAGTCAGAAGAGTGCCTTACGGCCTCATGCCAGTCAGAGTGTGCGCATTCGTCGCCCAGTGCCTAGTGTAAACAAAGAGTCCTCTTGCCTCTTAGCTTCGAGTTCGCGAAAAAACAGTGCAGTAAATTTGGTTGTGCCTTCTTGCAACACATCTGCAATCGCACCCAAACTATTGGGTTGCCCAAAAAGTAATTGCGGATTTTTCATATAGTCGGCGTTGACAAATTTTTTCACAGCTTGTGACTCTGTAATTGCTTTCTTTCTTCTGTCAGTAATCAGCTGTTACTTTTAGCTTGCTTTAGAAAAAAAGTGTAAAAAAAGTATATTTGTTTAAAGTTCATTCTAAGTTTTATTAAAAATGCATTTACTTTCTTTTAAAAAATCCACAATTACTTGTTGGGCAACCTAATACATTGTGTGCCAACGAAGTGCATTTCGCCTCATAGAGCCGTCATAATCAGTGATCTCAACAGAGCCGTATATTATGGTGTGCTTCCTTACCAATGCGCCCGAAATCCCGTTTTATGTCAATGGAGTGCCCTCTCGCCTCTTCGTGCCTACACCCCAGTGAACTCAAAACAGTGCCGAGTACTAGGGTTTGTTTTCCATCCAGAAATACGTGAATTGTGCTGTACATTAGAATGTACCTTCTTGCCACCGCGCCAGAAACAGTGTTTTATGTCAACGCAGTGCCTTCTTATCTCCTCGACCCGTCACCACAGTCAACCCGAACAAGTTCATGTATAAGGGTGTGCCTCCTATCAACCAAGCCGGGAATCGTACCGTTTATTGGAGAGTGATTCTTCTGCTTTCAGTTCCCAAATATCTTGATTAGCAACGGTGTGATCTTTCGCACCTCCTTGCTACCAATCGGTGTGTCGAGCTGTGTATGGGGGTGTGCCTCCTTGCCACCAATCGGAGTGCAGAGCTGTGTATGGGGGTGTGCCTCCTTACCACTCATCCCTCGTTCCCGAATCCCACTGTTTACCAATGGAGTGCCCTTTTGTCTCCACCTGTCGTGACAGCATATGAACCCGAATAGTGACGTGTATTATGGAGTCCCTCTAGTCACTGCGTAGCATGCGTGGCCTACCGAAGGTTGTGCCAATTAGTCACTGCGTGGCCTAGCGAAACGCGGCTACAAAAATCAGCAACTTCCTTTGTGCTTCCTTGCCAACGCGCCCAGTGTTTTATGTGAAAGGAGTGCCTTCGCGGCTCCTCGTGCCGTCACCCCAGTCAACCCGTACAAGGTCATGTATTAGGGTGTGCCTCGTAGCCACAAAGCCGAGAATCGTACCGTTTATTATGGTATGACTTCTTTTGCTCTCAGTGGCCGAATATCTTGATTAGCAACGGCCCAGTTGACCCGACCAGTGGGGCGTATTAGGGTGTTCCTCTTTGTGAACAATCTATGTGTCGTACAGTGTATGGGAGTGTGCCTTCATACCACTCATCCCTCGCTCCCGAATCCCACTGTTTACCAACGGAGTGCCCTCATGCCTCCAACTGTCGTGACAGCATATGAACCCGAACAGTGCCGTGTATTAGGGAGTGCCTCTAGTCACTGCGTAGCATGCGTGGCCTACCGAGTGCCTACAGAGTGCCTTCTCACCTCTTTGTGCTGTAACCCCAGTGAACCCGGAAAAGGTTAAGTATTAGGGTGTGCCTACTAGCCACCAAGCCTGGAATAGTACCGTGTGACTTAGGGAGTGACTTATTCTGCATTCAGTGTCCGAATATCTTGCTTAGCAACGGAATGATCCTAGTGCCGTGAACGCCAGTAAACCCGAACAGTGGCGTGTATTAGGGTGTTCCTCCTTGCCACCAATCGGTACGTAGAGCTGTGCCACTCATCCTCCGATCCCGAATCCTAACGTTTACCAACGGAGTGCCCGAACTGTGGCGAGTATTAGGGGGTAGGTCTTAGTGAGTGCGTGGCCTACCGAAGCATGTATCTCCTTATCGCCTACCGCGGCTACAGATCACACCCACTAGCAAAGTTCCCTCAAAGATCTACAGGTTACCGAACCCCAATATCAAACTGTGTATTAGGGTACGCCAGCTAGTCAAACCATCCACCGAGTCCTTTAGCGGCTTTCGTTCCGAATTAGAACCCAACTATAAGCGTCTACCTTTAAAACTCCATCAAAGCAAATAAAAACCAAATACAACAGCGTTTCACTCTCTCTCAGTCCCACGTATGATACATTTCTGCGACAAACCTTGCGCCCGGTGTGCTGTACCCCAGCAGCCAGTGGTAATTTGCCGTTTCACTACCTCAATTAGAACTTTGCGAAAAATTTAGCCATCACAATAAGTTTCAAAGTTTAAATTGGCTACATTTGAAAAAAAGCACTCGTCTTCTTATTTTCTTTGGTAATAGTCACACAGTTGTGATTTTTTTTTTTTAATTTCCTATCAAATTAAAAATAAATTAAAATTTATTATGCAACCCAGTAAAGTGAGATCAATGGGAGGCAGGAGTTTTTTTTCTCATTGTACACCGCCAGACTAATTTACATGGCAATTGTGGAATGGCGCTTAAATTCTATGGCAACTTACGTGTGGTATCGTAATGAACTCCTTTGAATTCCTCAAAGCATGGCAAGATGGCCCATGATCCTGCTGCTGTCCGTGGCCAACATAGCACTGAATCAAATGAGACTGGACAGGAGAGCACATTCAAGGCATTGCTGGATGCGCTGACTTTGTGCTGAAAAAAAGAACGAAAGAAACCGGAAAAGAAAATAAGTACCCATGGTAAATATGAAAAGGGCAAAAAAAAATTCCAAACAACGATACCGGACACAAATCAAACAATAAAAAGACGGAAACCAAGCATGAACATTAACATAGCAAACAGTTCATGTTTTTCTTTGTAAACACTTTCCTGGTAGAGCCAATGAGGTAACGCGGCAGGATATTATGTTCATTAAGGCCTGTTGCTGGCAAGGCTACTTCAATGGCGAAAATTATGAATGTTAACGGATGAAAGAGGTAGAAATAGGTTAAACTGTGGCTTCAAATTTCAAAAGACAAGTAAAAGCGCGTTCAATTCGGCTGGGCCGATTCTTATGTATCCTCCATCATGGATGGAATTTGACACGTTTTTTGAATGACTTGTATATAAGAGATACAAATTGAGATGGAAAGTTACTAGTTAAGACTATTAAAGGTCATAAATAAATAACACGCTTAAAATTTCCGCCAACTAAATGCACCTCTAGGAGGCCACCGTATCGCAGAGGTTAGAATATCCGCCTATGACTTTGAACGCTTGGTTCGAATCCTGGCGAGAACATCACAAAAAAATTTTTAGCGGTGGTTATCCCTTCCCAATGCTGGCGACATTTGTGAGGTACTGTACCAATTGGTATAGCAGCCATGTGAAAACTTTTGTCAAAAAAGGGGTGTCGCATTGCGTCACGCCGTTCGAACTCGGCTATAAAAAGGAGGCCACTTATCTTTGAGCTTAAATTTGAATCGGATAGCTCTTTTTGATATATTAGAAGTTTGCCCCAGTTCCTTTATTGCAATTCCTTGTTTGCAATTGCACCTCTAGAGACTCAAGAAGTCAAATCGGGCGACGGGTTTATATGACAGCTATCTATATCAGGTTATAAACTTATTTGGATTATACTTGGAACGGCTGTTTGATCTCATAGTAAAATCCTACGTGCAAAATTTCAGCAATTGAGCCTTCTCAATTGAGCCTTCTAGTGGTTCAAGAAGTCAGAAGAAGCTCGGTTTATGTGACAGCTACTAGCCGAACCGGGCCAGCACCGCTGGGCCTTCTTTAACTCTCAGGGTGGGGACACTACGACCTTAATGTGGATATCTAATTCGAGCCACTATAGCCAATGTCAGTCTATGACGCTGAACGACTGCGTTTGAATCCTGGCGAGAACATCGGACCAAATTAAAAGCTGAGGTTGTACCATGCCATGCATGGTCATGCACAAAATTCCCCCCAAAGAAGTGTTGCACTGCGGCACGTCGTTCGGACCCTTGTATAAAAAAAGGTCCCTTATTATTGAGCTGTAACTTAAACTTATCGGAAAGCACTCATTGATGTGTGAGAAGTTTACCCCTGCACGGTTCCTGGGCAAATTTTTACTCACTCCCAAATGCCTTTCTTGTGAGTCCTATATTACCGTAAATTATTTCCGGATTAGGGGGTATTTCGGGGGTGGGGTGGCCAGCCAGACACTTGTTCTGTTTGAGGTTGGGGTCTTTGTCCTGAAAATGAGTATCAATTTCTCCAAAATCAATCAATTTCCACTCCAAATAATTTTTATATTAAAGGGAGATATTTTGGGGTTGGGGCGGCTCTACAAACACGCGGTTTTCCATTGGATATCAAATTAGTTTTTCCCTCTCAATGTCCTTTCGTTTGAGCTCTATATTGTAGAGATGGGTCTATATACCCACCATTTGGCGGGTTTTGGGTGGCCCTTGAGGCACCCGAGACCAACAATAGAAACCATGTTTTGTTTCTGGTAAATGTGAGAGTGCAAAACAAGTTAAAGCGTGCTAAGTTCGGCCGGACCGAATCTTATATACCCTCCACCATTGATGGCATTTGTCGAGTTCTTTCCCGGCATCTCTTTTTAGACAAACAAAGAATAAAAGAAAATAATTGCTATGCTAATTGAATTGAGTGTTGGAGGCCACAGTAGATGTCTATGTATAAAATTTCAGCGAAATCGAATAAGAATTGGAACTTTTAGGGGCTCAAAATGTAAAATAGGGAGATCAGTTTATAGGGGAGCTGTATCAGGTTGAAGACCGATTCAGACCCTATTTGACACGTATATTGAAGGTCATGAGAGATGCCGTTGTACAAAATTTCAGCCATATCGGATGAAAATTGCGCCCTCTAGTGGCTTAAGAAGTCAAGACCCCAGATCGGTTTATATGGCAGATTTATCAGGTTATGGACCGACTTTAACCATACTCAGCATAGTTGTTGGAAGTCATAATAAAACACTTCATGCAAAAATCGGATAAGAATTGTACCCTCTAGCGCCTCAAGAAGTCGAGATCCCAGGTCGGTATATATGGCAACTAGATCAAAATATGGATCGACATGGCCCATTTAGAATCCCAACCGACCTACACTTAAAGGAAGTATTTGTGCAAAATTTCAAGCGGATAGGTTTACTCCTTCGAAAGTTAGCGAGCTTTCGACAGACAGATGGACGGACAGAGCGACGGACGGACAGACAGACAGACGGATGGACAAACAGACGGACGGACATGGCTAGATCGACTTAAAATATCATGACGATCAAGACCATATACACATTAAGGGATCTTACACGAAGTTACAAACAGAATGACGAAATTAGTATACCCCCATCCTATGGTGGAGGGTATAAAAATGTCAAAAGAATCACATGATCAATCTTCGAGATCTGGTGTTTAAAAAAAAAAAAATAGGTCAGTAAATATGAACCGTTAGACGGTGTTTTGGGGGTGGGGCGGCTACCGGCACGTTGCCATAGATATCAAATTCGTTTTTTACTGCTTGTTTGGGGTCAAACTAAGGGTTTTGCCTTCCGAAATAAAACATAGGAAGTTTTATGTTTAAAATTCAAATGTGGTGGTGATTGTTTATTGTGATGTTCTTTTCTATGTTATTTAAATTCATTAGTTATAAGTAGATCGTAGTGTTTAAGTAGCAAATATTTAGGTTTAGATAGCACAATTCATAGATTTAAGTAGCAGTAGTAAGTAGATTAAAATTTAAATTATGAGTATAGTTGATTGTAGTAGATAGACATTGTATTTAACAGGTGGGGGGTTTGCAATATTAGAATTAGTTGGTGTTGTATGTTGTGTCCCGCACTTATGGTTGTTGTGATGTTGCAATTGTGGGTCGAGTGTAGATTTGGTTTTTGAGTCGGTTGTTATTGTGTCACTTTGTATCTAAAATGTTAAATATATTAGTTCACTGTTTCAAAGTTTATTGTTGCAATGTTCACTCTAGTTATATATGTTTGTATGTATGTTCACTTTTTACTTTTCACTTCACTTGGGTTTTCACTTTGAGGGGGAGAGAATACGATGCGCGGGTTTGAGATTTAAAACGAGACTGATCTTTTTTGGTTGTTGCTTGTCACTTGGACCCCGCGAAAACGGTCAACTTTCCAAGCTACAAGCAACAATTCCAGGTAAACAAATATGAAGTCAAGGCGGAATCAGCGATTAAGAATTTACTTCAATGTACCGTTATGCACAGTGGGTCATGTGCATACGTGAACGCATGTCTGCACATGGGTGCACATGATTTCATGTTCAAACGTACTTTGAACATTCTCCCCCTCCAAGTGACGAAGTGACATCTAACCTTTTTAATTTTGGTTTCTTGCCTGTGAGGTGACTGGGCCGACGAACACGTATCCCCAATCTGTCTCCTGGGCGAAGACGGCTCCCAATCCGGGTTGTACAACACCACTCCTTTTCTATCTATGAAGGGGTTGAATGGTAAAAGACTACTTCTAGGTGAAAGCCTTTTCTTTTGGGTCAAAGAACTGTATTCCTCAACGAAGTAATGTTTCTGAGTTGCCACTATAAGACGCATCTTTGTGTCTATGAGCTCTGGGCTGGTTATTTCTTGCGATGAAATTTTAAGTGAGGATCTAGTTGAACCTGTGTTACGCCAGAACCTAACTGCGTAAGACAAAACACGATATGCTCTAGCTAAAGACGAAAATCGAGTCAAAGGGTCATCAAAAGTGCCTGTTGCGAATACTTTAACTTGTTTTGCTTCAAGATTAGTGTCTGTATTAACTCGGTCTTGCGGCCACTGATCATGCGGCAATTTGAGCCACTGGGGTCCCGTCCACCATAAATTATGAGCTATTAAGTCGTCAGGAGAACAGCCACGACTTGCTACATCTGCAGGATTATATTCTGAGTCAACATGTTTCCAATTCTCACCGCCGACGTTCTCTAATATCTCTGAAACCCTGTTACCAACGAAAGCGCTCCATGAGCATGGTGGCTTTTGTAGCCAGGCTAGAACGATTGTAGAGTCGGTCCAGAAATGGGTCGTAAACTTTGATAATTGAAGCTTAGGCACAATGGCATTTGTTAACTTTGACAACATAACTGCACCGCATAATTCTAACCTTGGCAGAGAGATTTTCTTAACTGGGGCTACTCGGGTCTTGGCTGCTAGAAGAAAAGTGTCTACAGTTTTATCGATGTGTTCAACGCGTATATAAATTGTGGCTGCATATGCGCTTTCTGACGCGTCGCAGAATCCATGTATTTCCACAATACTAGCAGGTGTAAACCGAACCCATCGTGGTATCGATACAGTGTCTATAGAATGGCTACCTCTCACAAAGTTATTCCAGTTCATTTGAGTCACTGGCTTCAACGAGTCGTCCCATTCTACCTTATCTAGCCAAACCTGTTGCATGATTAACTTGGCTACAACTATTACTGGCGCTAACCATCCACATGGGTCGAAAAACTTTGCTATCGTTGATAATACTTCTCGCTTGGTGCTCATTTGCTTTTCTTCAACTGTAGGGGCCGTAAAAGTGAAATTATCACCTGATATATTCCAACGAATTCCTAGGGTCTTTGTCGAAGAAGCTTCGGAAATATTTAACCAATCTATTGGAAGAAGCATGTCTTCATTTAAATCCTTTAACAAACGTGTGTCATTTGACGCCCATTTTCTTAGCCTGAAACCAGCTGATTCTAATGCGGAGGCTAATTCTTTCCTAGCTGCTGTAGCTTCTTCTATGGAGTGTCCGCCCGCTAATACATCATCGACATATAAATTTTCTTTAATAATTCTTGATCCTAACGGATGAGAATCTTTCACGTCTTCTGCTAACTGGAGAAGGGTCCTAATCGCTAAAAATGGGGCGCAATTTATGCCGAAGGTAACAGTTAAGAGTTCGTAATCCTCAATTGGGTGGTTTTCTGATTTGCGAAAGAGGATCCTTTGAAATGCTGTTTGATTGGGGTCTACTAAGATCTGACGATACATCTTTGTCACGTCTGCATTGAAGACGTATTTAAAAAATCTCCAGTTCAACACTTGTACGACAAGGTCTTGCTGAAGTATGGGTCCTGTATGTAAGATATCATTAAGACTTTTCTTGTTTGATGTTGGGCTAGATGCGTTAAAAACCACTCTAAGTTTTGTGGTAACCCTATCTGGTTTGATAACTGCATGGTGAGGTAAGTAGTAGTGAGGGGTCTTGTATACGCTGTTTGGGTCTACCTTCCTCATGTGTCCTAATTCCAAATACTCTAATATGGCTGCATCATAATGTGCTTTAATATCTGGGGTCTTAGACAACTTTTTCTCCATTCTATGAAACTGTGCCAATGCGATGTTCCTAGATGAACCGATCTCTGAACAGCTTTTAAAAGGTAAAGTTACGATATATCTCCCCGCCTCATTACGTCGTGTTGTATTTTTGTAATTATTTTCGCAATAAATATCTTCTGCTGACCTCAAAACCTTTTTTGGGGTCTCTTCCACCTCCCAAAAGCGAGTGATTATCTTTTCTAATGATGATGCACTATAAAGTGTGATTTGTCTGTCGGATTTAGGGTCTTCCGTAATGGGTCCTCCTATGATCCACCCAAAAACGGTGTCCTGCGCTATAAGTGATCCAAAGGATTTCATAGTACCGCCTTTTGTGAATATAAGGGGTCCAATATCTAATCCGATTAACATGTCCACGGGTCGACTTTCAAAGAATCGGGGGTCCGCGAGACTAAGGTGTGCAAAATCTCCAACTTGATTTTGCCTTAAATTGTGTGTTGGTAAATGAGAAGGTAGGGTCTTTAAGACTGGTGCCCAAACCTCCAGCTCAAAACTAGGATTTACTCGTGAGCAAAGATTGAAGACGCAAGCTTTTGTCGATGTTTCAGAAACTGCGTCGCTTAAACCTGTGACGTGAATTAAATTCTTAACTGTTGGAAGTTGCAATTTGTTTCTAATTTTTTCTGATATGAAAGTTGATTGTGACCCAGGATCGATGATTGCCCTGGCATCATATCTATGTCCTCTAGATTTGATTTGAACTATTGCTGTGAACAAAAGTGTCTCTTTGGGTTGCGGAGTGGGTCTGATTTCCTGAAGTGTCAAAGTCGTTGAACAAGGTGCTTCTAAACAAGGTGTGGACTGTATATTTGGCGATACCGATGGTTGTACTAGGGTGGTTGAAGCGGCAGCACTGGTACTAGGGCGTGCGTATTCGCTAACCGGTTGAGCTAGGGTGGTAGGATCAGTAGCACTGGTGCTAGGTCGTGCTTCCTGTCTACCGGGTTGAACTAAAGTGTTGAGAGCGGCAGCACTGGTGCTAGGTCGTGCTCCGCCTCGTTGGTGTGTGTCTGTTGTAGGGTACTGGCTCTGGTTGCCTTTATGTATCAAACTGTGGTGTCGTTGACTACATTCCCTACAACTAAAACGACTTTTACACTCCCTGACTCCATGATCCGAAGAAAGGCAGTTATAGCAAAGATGACCTGTCTTAACAATGTTTATTCGATCGTTGATCGACCTTTCTAGAAATTGAGGACATTCTCGCAAAGAATGATTGGATTTACAAAGTTGACAAACCGGTTTGTTATTCTGAGCATTATAGTGTGATTGTGTGTTGTTGCTGGGTCTTGAGCCCGTGTTCTTGAAATTGGGATTTACATTTGTTTGAAAACTATTAACTCGCTTTTCCCGCTTATCGTACTCCGATCTGGGTTGATTATATCTCGAATATTGTGGCTTGATATTGCCGACTGATTCTAGGGTCTTGAATTTATGGGTCAAAAATACATCTAGTTGATTCCACGATGGAAGAGACGAACAATCTGCTAGGCTGCTTTCGAATTCTTCTAAAAATATTCTTGGTAGTTTGGTTGACACAAGATAAACTAAGATTGGGTCCCATCCCCCCGTTTCTACTTCAAGGGTCTGTAAAGTTTGGGTACAACTACCTATAGTGCGCTGTAATTTCTGGATTGTTGACGCGTTATCAACGGAAACCGAAGGTAAATTAAAAAGAGCTCGCAATTGCTCATTTACCTGCATGCGTTTATTTTCGTACCTATGAACGAGATTTCTCCACGCTATGTCGAAACCCTCATGGGTCAGTGGAACATTGGAAATTATTTCGCGGGCTTCTCCTGCTGTTTTCTGGGTTAAGTGAAACAACTTCTCGACTTTACTTAATTTTGAACTGTTAATGTAAATTGCTGAAAATAAGTCCCTAAAGGTGGGCCATTCGCGATATCCCCCTTTAAAAACATCTGTGTCACAGGGCGGCAATCTTAGAGCTGGTGAAAAATCATTATTGTCTCGCTGTTGGGTCATCGATATTCTCTCCTGTTTTTCTTGATCTTGTTGCTCGTTAAGGGCCAAAATTTCTCCGTTAAGAGAGCTTAAACACCGTTTATAAGTTTCTAGTGCCTGTTTGTAATTATTTCGAAGTTTAGTTTTATCTATAGGTGTCTCATCCTTTTCCGGAATGCGGTCCCTACAATCTAAGTATGCCTTCTTGATTTGATCCCATAAAGAATTGAGTTCTACCCGCGTGATTTCTAACGAATGTATATTATCATCTGACTTAGCCGCGGAGTAAACGCTTTCAAAATCTACTAAATCATTCACACAGTTTACAAATTTTTCGCGTAAATTCTTATCCATTTTGTAATTGGCTTGTATATGTTTTAAATAGGTTCAAAAACTATAAAACCACGGAAAAATCTACAACAAAATGTCCAAAAAAACTGGTTATTTGTAGAAATCAAATCTATTTCTAAAAAACCTAATGCGAAGAAAAAAATGTGTGTCTTGATGATGGGTCAAATATCTAAGGGTCAAACCTGAAACTTTTTACAAAATTCGTAATAAATGTTTTATCTGGGTCACTAGAAAAAAAAACAGGTTAATATTTCTGATGATATCGATTATACAATAGCCGCAAAAAATTGTAAGAAAAATTTTCCTTTCAAATCGCAATACACCAGCAATTTAATTCCGCTCGAATTAAAGTTGCAAAAAAAAAAAATTTATTTTTCTCCAAAAAAAATTAAACTTTCACTTTTCAAAATTTGGCATACAGAACTAGATGATTCTTTACAATAATACTGCTTTGACTCGTTGGGTCAATTTGCTTTCTGTATAAAAAACAACAAAGGATTGCACAAACAACCACAGTCCTTTCCGACCGTTTCCACTTAAATTTGTGCAATAGAATGAAGTTTTAAAATTTCGAAGACAAATGAGGCCAGCACGCAATATTATTTTCGTTATTTCTCACACAAAAACAATTCTTGATAAAAAAAACTTCTTCTTTTCTAAAAGCACTTCGATTTTTCTTAGACACTTTTCCTTTTCTTTATAAAAAATTTCAACAAAAAATCTCGTGGATGTCTGTCCCGAAAATCCTACACACTGCCTTGAAAGTAGGGTCTGCTATATTGGGTCAAATTCACTTGGATCAAATTAATTTGGGTCAAAATTAATCAGACAACCGAATTAGCGATTCATAATCAGAAAACGATCAAAAACAATATTAAAGTACGCTGGGTAAATGTATGAACTTTTCCTTTTTTGAAAAAAAGGTTATGTATGACGTAATACCCAAGCGCACTTTAATAGAAAAACAAAATGGTACTCACTTTGAAGCTTCTTTTTTGATGTGTGTGTATGTGTGTGTGTGTGTAGGTGGGCGCTTGGCTTGGGTCCAGAATTGTGTGTTGGCGCCTTTTGCAATTTTTGTAGCTTTGTGTCGTTAGAGTTTTGGATTTTGTTGTTTTAGTGTTTTTGATTTGATGAAGTTTTGGGAATTTAACCGTTGTAGCGGGTTTTTCCGTTTTTATCCCAGAGCGTAGATTTTTTGTTTTTGTGTTTTTACACGGAACGCACGAAATTGATTTTGTTGGGGTTTTTTGAAAAATGCACAATATTTTATGTTTGATAGAAAAAGAAAGAATTAGTTTGGGATAAAATTTACAAATTTATCGAGCAACCCATAATTCTGTTTTAACACTTTAATTTGTTTTTTAAGTTAAAATACTGAAAAATTTATGATTTTTAGAGAAAAAAATTTTTCAAAATATGTAGAAAAAAATTAACATAAATTTTGGGTTGGACGATAAATTGTTAAATTTTTCAATTTTTTAGCTCTTTTTTTTCATTTTAACACAAAGAAACTTCTTTCAACAATTTAAAATTTTTGATTTTTTATAATTTTTGAAATTCCACTTTTTTCCACTTCTGTTCCACTGTGCGGGTCACTTTACGTTTTTTGGGTCACTGTAACACTTTTCTAATGGTTTATAACAAAATTTAATTAATTTTTGCAAATTACAAATTTAATTTAATTATTTTTATTTTCTTCGGGTCACCCTGTTGATTTAATTATCTTTTATTTTGTATGAGTCTTCTTGACCTTTGCAACTGTGTTATTCTTTTTTTTGTTTATTTCTTTTTGATACCGCTTTGGTTGGATTATTTTATCAAGAAATTAATAAAATAAATCCAGAAAACAAATTATGGGTTTCCGAAGCCGCTTAATAAATAAAAAAATTATTTTTTTTTTGTGTTGCTTTTAATAACTATGGCCAAATTCCTTTTATATGTGTTTTGTGACTTGTTTTATGTTGGCCGTCCGTCCATACGTGTCTGTATGTACGGTTGTGTGTAACCAACCCTTTTTTCGCACTTTTCTCTATTACTTTTGCTTTTAATTGGTGGGTCACTGCACTTTTGTTGTTGCGAATTTTTTGTGTTTCGGTCACTGGGTCTTTTGAAATGAAAATGAATTATTTTTGGGCAGAAAACAGAAAATTTTTTTTGATTTTTGGTTTTTTAATTATTTAAAAAAACCACTTATCCGGTTCGAAGGACCAAATGTTTGGGGTCAAACTAAGGGTTTTGCCTTCCGAAATAAAACATAGGAAGTTTTATGTTTAAAATTCAAATGTGGTGGTGATTGTTTATTGTGATGTTCTTTTCTATGTTATTTAAATTCATTAGTTATAAGTAGATCGTAGTGTTTAAGTAGCAAATATTTAGGTTTAGATAGCACAATTCATAGATTTAAGTAGCAGTAGTAAGTAGATTAAAATTTAAATTATGAGTATAGTTGATTGTAGTAGATAGACATTGTATTTAACAGGTGGGGGGTTTGCAATATTAGAATTAGTTGGTGTTGTATGTTGTGTCCCGCACTTATGGTTGTTGTGATGTTGCAATTGTGGGTCGAGTGTAGATTTGGTTTTTGAGTCGGTTGTTATTGTGTCACTTTGTATCTAAAATGTTAAATATATTAGTTCACTGTTTCAAAGTTTATTGTTGCAATGTTCACTCTAGTTATATATGTTTGTATGTATGTTCACTTTTTACTTTTCACTTCACTTGGGTTTTCACTTTGAGGGGGAGAGAATACGATGCGCGGGTTTGAGATTTAAAACGAGACTGATCTTTTTTGGTTGTTGCTTGTCACTTGGACCCCGCGAAAACGGTCAACTTTCCAAGCTACAAGCAACAATTCCAGGTAAACAAATATGAAGTCAAGGCGGAATCAGCGATTAAGAATTTACTTCAATGTACCGTTATGCACAGTGGGTCATGTGCATACGTGAACGCATGTCTGCACATGGGTGCACATGATTTCATGTTCAAACGTACTTTGAACACTGCTAAATACGGTTGATTTGAGCTCCATATTGCAATAATCGGAAATGAAGTTCAGTTAAGGGGTTATTTAGGGCATACCCCCAAACACATGGCTCCAAAATTGGATATGAAATTCGTTTTTACTCTCAAATACATTTCATTTGAGCCCCCTATTGTTATAATGGGTCAATTAACCTATTTGACGTATTTTTGGGAGGAAAAGCGCCACGTAGACTTGAATGCCATTTTCGTTATCTACTCCCAAATACCTTTCATTTGTGTCCCATATTGCCATGGTCGCCTAATATGCCGATTTGGGGGTATTTGGGGGCGGGGCGACCTCCCATTACTTGGACCAAATTTTTATACCCACCACCGACGGATGGGGGTATATTCATTTTGTCATTCCGTTTGCAACACATCGAAATATCCATTTCCGACCCTATAAAGTATATATATTCTTGATCAGCGTAAAAATCTAAGATGATCTAGACATGTCCGTCCGTCTGTCTGTTGAAATCACGCTACAGTCTTCAAAAATAGAGATATTGAGCTGAAATTTTGCACAGGTTCTTTTTTTATACATAAGCAAGTTAAGTTCGAAGATGGGCTAAAGCGGACTATATCTTGATATAGCCCCCATATAGACCGATCCTCCGATTTAGGGTCTTAGGCAAATAAAGGCCACATTTATTATCCGATTTTTCTGAAATTTGGGACAGTGAATTGTGTTAGGCCCTTCGACATCCTCCGTCAATTTGGCCCAGATCGGTCCAGATTTGGATATAGCTGCCATATAGACCGATCCTCTAATTTAAGGTCTTAGGCCCATAAAAGCCATATTTATTATCCGATTTTGCTGAAATTTGGGACAGTGAGTTGTCTTAGGCCCTTCGACGTCCTTCGTCAATACGGCTCAGATCGGTTCAGATTTGGATATAGCTGCCATATAGACCGATCCTCCGATTTAGGGTCTTAGGCCCATAAAAGCCACATTTATTATCCGATTTTGCTGAAGTTTGGGACAGTGAGTTGTGTTTGGCCCTTCGACCTCCTTCGTCAATTTGGTTCAGATCGGTTAATATTGGGATATAGCTGCCATATAGACCGATCGTCCGATTTAGGGTCTTAGGCCCATAAAAGTCACATTTATTATCCGATTTTGCTGAAATTTGGGACAGCGAGTTAAGTTAAGTCCCTTGACATACTTCTGCATTATGGTACAGATCGGTCAGGTTTGGATATAGCTGCCATACCGATCTCTCGATTTAAAGTTTTGGGCTAATAAAAGACGCATCTATTGTCCGATGTTGCCGAAATTTGGGACAGAGAGTTAAGTTAAGCCCCTCTACGTGTCTCGCAATTTGATCAAGATTTGCATATAGCTGCCATATAGCCATATATATGCCATTTATAATCCGGCTTAATTGAAATTTGACACATTGATTTATGTTAGGCTTTTCGACATCCATTTTGTATATGGTTCAGATCGGTTTATTTTTAGATTTAGCTACTAAAAAGACCAATATTTTGTTAAACACAATTGAACAATGACTTGTATTTATTAGTATTTGGTCCAAATCGGATCATATTTCGATATAACTGCTATGGGACATAAGGCATTAAATTTTCACCGGATTTTGTTCAAAGGTGGATTACATATATACCCGAGGTGGTGGGTATCCAGCCGGGCCGAACTTTGGATTTAATTCTACGGAACAAACATATAGTCATGATGGGTCATATGCCCATTTGGGGCGTTTTTGGGGGGTGGGGTGACCGCCTATACTTCGATCTAATTTTGTATGCCAGATTCGTATTCTACTCCCGAATACCAATCATTTGAGCCCCATATTGACATGAACATCCAATATGCCTGTTTGGGGGAGTTTTGGGGTTGGAGGGGCCCGATGGGTACTTAAGCTCATATTTTAATACCATTTTCGTTTTTACTCCATAATATCATTCATTTGACATCCATCGTTCATTTTAGCCCTCTAGGGGTCAAGAAGTCATAATCTGAGAACAGTTTATATGGCAGCTATAACAACACATAGATCGATATTCCAAACAACTTAGGTAGCATTTGTGCAAAACTTCAAGCATTTAGCTTCACTCCTTCGAAAGTTAGCCTGCCTTCTACGGACCAGAGGACGGTGTGAATGCCATTTCCATTGCCTATGAATCCATTCGTAAAAATAGTGCATATTGTCGCACGTCATTTCAAAACAACAACATTCAACACTATTCCTAGAAAGCAAATATGACGAATGCCGTGCATTACATTGCACATCTTTTGTTTGTCTAAACTAACATTCTCAAAGGCAACGAATATGCAGCGAATGGTGTGAATCATTTTAGTGTTGATTGAATAAAGCCTTATAGCTTTCAAAGGGAATGTTTTTGAATACTTCCTTAATTTCTGTTGTACGCGCCTCTATAGAATGAGGAAAGCTATTGGGAAAGAGAATGCCAAACAATTTTGTATCCGAGTGTCTTGGGACCCAAAAGAATCCCAAACGAATATATAGTCCAACGTGAGATTTAACTAAAAGGGATTTGGGAGCGGGTTTGCAAATTTGTTTGTTCAGTATAAACTCAAAAACTGCTAAACGGATTTTTTTGAAACTTTCACAGATTATGAAGGTTGATCTGGAGGGAGTAGGAGATTATATAATTTTTGATGTCTGAAAGCGGTCGGACCCTCCCCCTTACCCCAAAAACAACACCCAGTTTCACATTTCTTTGAGAACTTGAGAACTCACATCCGCTGAGGATGTGAACATTCGGAAGTTTTTGAGCTTTTTAAAGCAATCTGGATGGTTCAACAGTAGGAACTAGAAAGCAGCTTCCTTCTCCTATTCCTCTGGTATCACAATGGAAGAAAACGTATAAGTGAGTCTGATGGCAGACTGCCACTTAAACCTAAACTAACTTGGAACATCCGTTGGAGTTCATGGGAAAAGTTATCGAGCAAATTTTCAATCGAATCGGATAAGAATAAAGCTCTCTAAAGGCTGAAGAACTATAGTTTGGAGATCGGTTTATGTGGGAGCTATATGTAATCGTGGACCAATTTGGCCCATTTACAAATCGACCTATTGGGTTGCCCAAAAAGTAATTGCGGATTTTTCATATAGTCGGCGTTGACAAATTTTTTCACAGCTTGTGACTCTGTAATTGCATTCTTTCTTCTGTCAGTTATCAGCTGTTACTTTTAGCATGATTTAGAAAAAAAGTGTAAAAAAGTATATTCGATTAAAGTTCATTCTAAGTTTTATTAAAAATGCATTTACTTTCTTTTAAAAAATCCGCAATTACTTTTTGGGCAACCCAATACATTAACAAGAAGTATTTCAGGCGCCTAGCACTTACTCCTACGAAAATTAGGGTGCTTTTAACAGAAGGACGGAAATGGCTAGAACTTAAAATGTCTGGACTATCGAGAACATATATACTTTACGTCTAAGAGGAATATTTAAAGGTTCTATGGTAGAGGGTATTACAATAAATCCAAATTAGCCTTTTTTTCTATTCCCCACCCTTGGAATATCATATGAATAAAAAGTCATCATCATAATTTCTTTACCACATGGATAAACCAATTTTGCGAGTGGTCATAAAGCATAAGAAAAACTCCAATAATGGCAATACATGTAAATCCCCAGAATTTGTGTTAAATTTTTCCAAAGGTTTTTTAATAACACCCAAGCCTAAACCCCCATTCAAAAGTGTTAAAGCACAGCTGTCTGCCCATGTATTTTGTTATTTAAATCATCATGCACAAAAAAAAAAACATGCAAAAATGGCATTAAATTCGTTCGAGACGAATCTCATGTACTCTTCACTATGAATGCGTTTCGTAAATCCGACCAGAAGATGTAAATCTAAATGAAATTTAAACATCCATAATACTAAAATTTCGTTCAGTTTGTAATACATCGAAGCCTTACCTTCCTACCTTAGGAATCTTGTATACAAAATTCAATTTGTGTTGTTTGTCGGTTTGTTTGTTTGTTCCGTATAGACTCAAAAACGGCTGAACCGATTACCTTGAAATTTTCACAGATTGTGTAGGTTGGTCTGGAAGAGAACATGGCCTTTATAATTTTTTGATATCGGGAGGGGGGCGGACCCTCCCCCTTAGCTCAAAAACACCACGCAAAATAAAAAGTGGACCGATAAGGTCAATATGGGTATCATATGAAAGGTATTCAAGAGTAGAGTAAGAGAAGAATAAAAGTTGGGTCCAAGTACCTGGGGGGCCGCCCCAGCCCCAAAACTCCTTAAAATAGATTTATTTGACGATCATGACAATATGGGACTCAAATTAAAGGTATTGGGGAGTAGATTGCGAATATGGTCAGGAAGTAGGAATAGGCTTTATAATTTATTAATAACGGAAGGGGGCGGCCCTCCACTGTTACCCCAAAAGTACCACCCAAAAATAAAAGTGGACCGATTGGGGCAATATGGGATTCAAATGAAAGGTATTCAAGAGTAGAGTAAGAATTTCATAATAAAAGTTGGGTCGAAGGACCTGGGGGGCCGCCCCAGCCCCAAAACCCCTTAAAATAGATTTATTTGACGATCATGACAATATGGGACTCAAATTAAAGGTATTGGGGAGTAGATTGCGAATATGGTCAGGAAGTAGGAATAGGCTTTATAATTTATTTATAACGAAAGGGGGCGGACCCTCCACCGTTCCCCCAAAAACACCCCCCAAAATCAAAAGTGGACCGATAAGGACAATATGAGTATCAAATGAAAAGTATGCATACAAATTCATGTCGAAGTATAGGGAGTCACCCCACCCCCACAAAAACGCCCAAAATGGGCACATTAGCCTATCACGGATATATGGGACTCGGTTTGTTTGTTCCGTATAGACTGCAAAACGGCAGAAACGATTTTCTTGAAATTTTCGCATATTCTGTAGGTTGGACTGGAAGGAAACATAGGCTTTATATTTTTTCTGTATCGGAGGGGGAACGGACCCTCCCCCTTATGCCAAAAACACAACCCAAAATCAAAAGCGGACCAATCGGGACAATATAGGTATCAAATGAAAGGTATTGGAGAGTAGAATACTAACATGGTATTAAAATTTGAGTCTAAGTACCCATAGGGCCGCCCCAACCCCAAAAACTCCCCCAAACAAACATATTGGACCGTAATTTAAATATGGGGCTCAAATGAAAGGTATTCGGGAGTAGATTTCGAATCTGGCATACAAAATCAGATCGAAGTATAGGGGGTCACACCAACCCTCAAGACCTCACACCAACCCATTAGACCCATTTTGACTATATGATACTTGGCTGAACCGATTTTCTTAAAATTTGCATAGATTGTGTACGCTTGTCTGGAAGGAAACATAGGCTATATAATTTTTACATATGGGGTGGAGGCGGACCCTCCCTCTTACCCCAAAACCGACACCCATATCCAAAAGTGATCCGATGGGCACAATAAGGGTATCAAATGAAAGGTATTGGAGACCAGAAAACGAATATTGTATTAAAATTTGGTTCCAGGTACCCATGTCATTGTCGAAATTCATGTCAATTTGGGACTCAAATGAAAAGTATTAGACAGTAGACTACAAATATGGCATAAAACTTTAGGTCCAAGTAATGGGAGGTCGCCCACCTCCAAATACCCCCTAAGCCCAAAACCGCCACCCAAAAGTGATTCGATGGGCACAATAAGGGTATCAAATGAAAGGTATTGGAGACCATAAAACGAATATTGTATTAAAATTTGGTTCCAGGTACCCAGCGGGCCCGCCCCAACCCCAAAACTTCTCTAAACAGATATATTCGAAGTTCATGTCAATATGGGACTCAAATGAAAAGTATTAGACAGTAGATTGCAAATATGGCATAAAACATTAGGTCAAAGTAATGGGAGGTCGCCCACCCCCAAATACACCCAAATGGGCATATTAGCCGACCATGGCTATATGGAACTCAAACGAAAGGTTTTAGAGAGTAGATTACGAATATGACATTAAAATTTGCGTTCAAGTCTAGGTGGCGCTTTTTCTTCCAGAGATATTAGGCAGTAGATTACAAATATGGCATAAAACATTAGGTCCAAGTAATGGGAGGTCGCCCAGCCCCAAATACACCCAAATGGGCATATTAGCCGCCCATGGCTATATGGGACTCAAATGAAAGGTTTTAGGGAGTAGATTACGAATATGCCATTAAAATTTGCGTTCAAGTCTAGGTGGTGCTTTTCCTCCTACAGATACGTCAAATGGGTTATTTGACCCATTATTTCAATATTTGAGAGTAGAAAACGAATTTAATATCCAATTTTAGAGCCAAGTGTTTTGGGGTACGCCCTAAAGCACCCCCTAAACTGAACTTCGTTTCCGTTGGGAATAAAGAACGAATTTGATATCTATTTTCAGTGCAAAGTGCCGGTGGCCGCTCCAGCCCCAAAACACCCCCCAAACGGTTCATATTTACCGGCCATGGCAATATGGGGCTCAAATTAAAAGGATTTGGAAGTGTAGCACGAATTTGATATCCATATTTGAGTTGAATTGTCTGAGGAAGAAATTTACTACCAGGAATCGAGAAGGGTGCTTTCCGATTCATGTTTAAACTGAATGATAAGGGACCTTTTTTTATAGTCGAGTTCGAACGGCGTCTCGCAGTGCGACACGTCTTTGGGGAAAATTTTTTAATTGACCATGCATGGCATTGTACCTCGCAAACGTCACCAACATTAAGAGGCCAAGATTCAAACGCGTTCAGCGTCATAGGCTACAATGGCACGAATTCGATGTCCGCATTCAGGGCGAAGTGTCCCTACCCTAAAAACATATTAGAGAGTTAAAGTAGGCGCAACGGAGCGGGCCCGGTTCGGCTAGTCATATATATTACTGAACGTTATTCAACTCTGATCGCCTGTTCAGCTGGGTTCAAAAGTACTTAAACAATTCTCAGTTGTCGAAAACAAATTTTAGGTTGTAGCGACTTCATATATCTACATTAGAGACTTTTAAGTTTTTATTTCTTCTTGACTAGCTTATACCCTATAGGCCTAGTCAAGAATAAATAGACACTTATTGGTTTCAAATATCAATATTTGGAGTTGTTACAAACAAAATCACCAGTTTAGTGTGGTTATGCATAAATTATAGAGAAGGGATTTTTTTTTCGCTCCCATATGTGTTGGGGTCACAAAGGATGTAGCCTAAAGGAGCATAAAATGTAATCGCCTGTAAAAATGTTGTGAAGTTTATTTCCTTTTATGGAATCCTCAAAAGCATACGTCGAAATACACATTAAAGTGTTGTTGTCGTATACACAAAACCTTCGCTTTAGGTTGATTCCTTTGTGCATGTCCTTTTAGGCGCGCATTGTGTCACTCGGTTAGTGGTGAGTGAGTGGGATGCATGAGCTTGATATCAACAACTTCTGAAAGGATAATGTAATCATTACTCTGTGCTGACGTGTGAGTGCGCTTGCATACGAGAGTGTGTGTCAACAGTTGGCAATATCAGCCTACATAATAACCTCATGGTGGTGGTGTATAAAGCACCAACCTGATTATATGCAACCGTCTCAGTCGATGTCCATGTTTGGTGCCCAGGGCTCAGGCGACAAACAACGATGAGCTGAAGCAACATTCATGCAATGTTCATATAATGACATGATAAAATATGTATGAGCACAAATACTAAAAGCGTACACGAAGACAGTGGGATAGTCTTCTTTTTGTACTTTGATGTTCAAAAAAAAAATATTTGCTGGTTTTTTTTTTTTGATGTACTGAAAATAAAGTCTTAAATCGTTCAGAGTACAGAATACTCTTTTCTTTTGCATTTGTTTATCCTAATACACAAATAATAAAACTGTATAGAAAAACAAATTGTGTCTTAAGAGTGTATTTCCAGGGTATTGATGTTCTATTTTACAAAAATTAAAATTTTTCTTTCTTTCTCTTTCGAGACGGACACAATGATCGAAAGAGAAACAAACAAAAATTGTAAAATTTAGTGATCTTGGCTATAACAGGCAAAAAACTTGAAAATGAAAAAATTCGGCAGAGCGCGGTCGGAATTCGAACCAGAGCACACGGGGCAACAGCGAGAGCCGTTGCCGCCGTCTAGCATTCGAAGCCATCAATACAACTTCCAACAGATGCACAGAAGCAAGTGTACCATGGAAGTAGTGTAATTGTCGCAAAAACCAAAAATCTGTCATTACACGAAAACACATGGGAAAAGTACAGCTTACAGACAGGGTTGTCGAGCGTACTTAATGTGGTATTTGTGTCATAGAGGAGTTTTTGTAATAAATTCGGTACAAATACAACAAAACCAACGTACGGCCCTTGAAGCCTTCACACCTAATATGGCTGATGAGTAATTGTAACTGAATTACGAAACGCGTCTCATTGTGGTTGGTGTGTGTTGCGATCTCCGGCTTACCTTTTCCACTTGCAATCATTGAGCTCGTCTCGAAAGAGAAACAAACAAAAATTGTAAAATTTAATGATCTTCGCAGTAACAGGCATGATCAACCGCAGTACAATGGTGGAATTACGCTATAGCTGAGCAACGAAGCAACTGCACTAAGACGCTGTTACACGAGAGCTCACCGCAGAAGCACGGCTGAAATAGAACATGCCCTATACCCTAGATGAAGGGCATAAAACTTCTGTCAAAGCACCAAAACCGCACCAGACCGCTTTACATGGGAGCTATATCAAGTTATAGACTGATTTCTACCGTATTTGGCAGAGTTGTAAGGGCTCAGGAAGTCAAATCTGGAGACCGGTTGTTGTTGTAACCACATTTTAATGTGGAAGTGGCGATCCTTGTCAAGCTCCTGTAGGTAAGCTAACTCGTTTCAGTCCAAAGGACCGATCGCCGCGGGAACAAGGTGGCCACTGGTAACTTAAATGCGCCAATAAATCGCCTTGTCATATCGATCATCATAGGCACTCAGTACCGGTGCCACCCGACCTCTCACTGAGACTCTCCGCTCAATACCGCTGATTGTTCGCGACTGCAAATACAGCTACTCCGTATGGAGAATTTCACTATCCGCAACCGGTAGCTCGCAGCTAAGCTTCTTGTGACAGCAATAAACACCACACAGATCGGAACTCAATGTTCCAGCCTGTGTGGTGCTCACAGCTACACCGTGCCGGGAGATCGGTTTACATGGGAGCTATATCAGGTTATAGACCGGTTCAGATCGTACTTGCCACAGTTGTTGAAAGTCATAGCAAAACACCACATACAAAATTTCAGCCAAATCGGACAAAAATTGAGGCTTGTAGGGGCTCAAGTGGTCAAATGGGCAGAAGGGTTTATATGGGAGCTACATCAGGTTATAGACCGATTCAGACCGTACATGGTATAGTTGTTGAAAATCATAACAAAATAACACATGCTGAATTTCAGCCAAATCGGATGAAAATTGAGGTTTCCAGATTTATTGCCAGATGGCAACCTATAATTCATTTGATAAGCGGCTCACCCTTTTGGTTGATATTTAAACATCCCCATATTTGTTGATTCACTTCCTTAAATAAGTCTCTTTTACCCTGAGAACTTAAGACTTGAAGGGAGCATCTCTGAATCGTGTGCCATATATAGGCCAGCCAACCAGATTCACTTCCTACAATGAGCCTCTTTTTCCCTGAAAACTTAAGACTTAAGAAGGGGGCATCTCTGAATCGTGAACAATATATAGGGAAGCCAACCAGTTAAGAGACTTAATTTTTTATAGAAGAAGAAAAATATTTAGACTACTCTTTGCAAGAACACAGGCTCTGTGTCTTGCAGATCCCGTACCCTTGAGTAGCTTAAATCCAAGAATACTAAATCCATTAACCATTTATCCACACAGCCATGGTTCCTGGACAAGAACCACATCAAATCCCCCTGCATTCAGGAGGGCTTTAAGTGCCGCCGAAACGGCCCCACAATGGTGGAGATTTATCTGTAGAAACCGGACCATTGTCATGATTCACAATTTCCAGAACTGCTGCGTTAGCCTCGTCTTCTGAGTCCGGCAGGAGTTCATCCTCATAAGATTTGTTCGATCTTGTCATGATGAGTTTCCGTGTGCATCCAGAGGCAGGGGAGAACGCATTGGAATCACTCTATAACAGGACACTGGACACTAGCGGTGTGGATGATTCCTCCTTAGATGCTTCGCGTGTTTCTGTCAAAGTTCCTTTGGAGTTCCGTTCATTCCCGATGACGCGAACTTTGAGCCCGTACCAATCCCGTATGACTCACCCACACAGGGATTGTAGGGTCCCGTTCCGAGGCCTTCCCCTACTGGTCTGATAGTGGCGGGAGGATTTGTAGTCTCCTGCAATCCGCCAGACTATAGCGATGTAGTCGATAGTTCCTCAGGCAAATGTTCAGCAACAACTGCTGACTTGTCTCCTGATTGCCCAAACCCACCGCTTCCAAGACCTTCAGTTTCAATTTGTTAAATCCGTAGGATACAACTCCTTCAGACTTCCTGAGGTCTGCGACACAGCCGGAGTTTAGTACGAATACTGCATATCTCCGGTCACCATCAGCTTTATCCAATCTACCAATCTTCCAGTCGGTGGTTGAAAAATTGGAACTACATTCCCTTAGCCTTCAAAGTGTGGATTCGGGATCTGAGGGATTCCTTGTTATCCAAGCTTGCGCCATTGGTCGAGAAGGAATATCTTCCTTCTTGACTAAATCCAGTGCTGCGCCTGGCCAGATCACATCAATTTTTTTTTAAGGCGCAACGATATTTTTCAATTGAGCGTTGATCCCTAAAGGCAATTAGTTTTTATCGGCCACGATACCAGCCTGTATCGTCACAAATTGGAGGAGGCCCAGAAAATTCCGCAAGATAATCGGAGTATACTGCTGATGGTCCATTGACTATCCCACTTCAATTATTATTAGGTATGCAGCCATGTTCTTCTCCCTTGTCGATAACTGCCATCACCAAACTGTCCCAAGCGACATTAGCAAAGATTCTTGTACCCATCTTACTATTATTCGCCCTAGTTCTTTTAGGCATGGGATGATCTCCAGATGACCGCAGCCTTTTGGCTGATTGCGGTGCAGTTTCCGAATCTAGACGTGTAGTCTTTGGTGCAGCGAATCCCCAAGCCCAATTTAGGGAGTCTCTCTCAAGTCTCGCACTAAGCCTCTCAATAAACCTGAGAGCGATACGTCTTCTATTCCAACCTCTTAAAGAGCGTGTTGGTTTGCCGGGGAAGGTCGATGGCTTAGGCAAATTACAGGCATGAGAAGATAGAATAGCTTCGGCCTTGTCCTTAAGACTCGAAACAGGTGTCTTCGTCAAAAGCCCCTACTGACCAGTCGTCTGTCGGCTAGTAGAGCCTGGAGCGGCCGCTCCACCAGTCTAGATTTCAGTAGCAGACAACATCCTACGGCCTGATACCACCACCACAGCAGTTGGGTCTTTGGAGTCCAATCTAAGCCTACTCCCGTGCTCTGGATCTGTCGCTCCACTGGAAACAGACGCAGATCGTCAACAGCCTATTTTTTTTCAGGTCTTTTGCCAATATGTTGAAAAAAGTCCTTGCTTTAGTTATGACACAAATCCGCTAAAGTTGGTTTATACAACCATTTCCCACCTATCACCCTAACAATTTCTATGCTAATCTTCAAAATCTTGCCAATTGTTATAACATTTGTAGAATTTGTTCTTCAACCTTTAAGGCAATTACAAGAAACCGCACACAAAACCTTCTGCTATTCACAACTTACCTGTTCAGCTTGTTGCAAACATTGTAGCTCCATAGTTCGATTGACATACGACTTATCACTATTGAGAATGGCTAATGCCGAGGCAGCGTCAATATCTGTCAAATGTTGTGCTATGGCCTCGCTTGCCGCCAAATCGCCTGGACTGGATACCAACAAGGCGTTCGCCTGTTGCAGCATATCCGTTGAAAAATTGGCAAATGCATTGGCCAGATCTGTGGCCGATGCTCCACTTAAACTATCGACTAGGGCATGGATATCTGTTGCATCCATAATTTCTTTGGTGGCTTGACAGTAAAAATCAAAAGCCCAAACGTTCACAAGAACGTTGGAGAATTCTTGCAGCAGCAGGATGTTAAAAACCTTTCGTGGTGTTGAATAAAATGTCAAAGTTATGCTTGCTCACGAGTTGCTTGCTGAGATTGATTGAAGTGCCCAAGTGAATGGTATTGATTTGTTGAATATTGTCGTCCGTGACTGCGTCAAGCCAATGTCATCATCTGAAATTAAATTAAATGTAAACAAAAAAAAAAAAATAGTATTTTCTTGGCAATTTGCAAAATGGAGATAAAGGAAATAAAGGAAATGAGAAAGGCAAAATTGGCTAAATGCACTTTGGCAAACGCCAAAGAGCAGTGCAATCATGGAGGACTATGTCACAGCTATAAAACAATACAAAGCAGAAAACTCATTTTATTATTCATCATGACGATGGAGTGAGTATAGAACGTTGTGTGATACAAAATCGGGTTATTTTTTATTTTTCCAAAAATTTTGTTTTTTGCACCAAAAACATTAAAAGCTCTGGAAGGCGTTATATGAAATTTAACACCTCTAGATAACAAACTAAACCTAAAAGGAAAAAATTGTGACCAACCAAACAAAGGTGGTCCAATTTTCACATTTTTAGGAAATTTTATCTGTAACCAATAAGGCCAATTTGGGTGTGTCGCAAATATATACAAATTTGTCGAATCAAGACAAAAGTTGGACGGAGCCGACTGTATAATACTTACACCACCGAGTCTAGCTACTATTTTAAGCAAATATATGGACGGTACATAACAATGGCTCTATTCTTCTCTGTATCAAAGTAGAAGTAATGTGAACTCATGAAGTTTATACGATAGATCGCTAAATACACAGCTCTGTCATAGTATGGTCCTTTAAAAAAATTGCGAAAGGATGTAAAAAGGCCTAAAGAAAATAAATGCTGGAAAATTTCGTTGAAATCCTTTAAAAAATACGCATGTTGGTGGCGCAGGCTCTAAAGTGGCGAATCGGTCTTTATGCTCGTTCTACCCAATTATGGTCCAAACTGGACAAAATTTGGCTAGGATATGTGGGGGCTTATTTAGTGATATTAGGTGATCAGTTCGAAAATTGCAACTTTTTGAGTTTTTGTCTAATTGGCATTGCCGGAAGTCAATGCCACATGCGAACCGTTCTTGCGAAAAAAAAATTCTCTCGGTAGTGCATGATCCGATCAGCTGGCCAATCGATTACAAACCGGTGCTCGCTTCTAGAAAATCCTCTATTTCTCACAAACAACCTCAAGTCAGAAATCAGAAGACTGATTTCCAAAGAACACACACCGCGAAAGAATCAATAGAACAGCGCCACACAACCCACATTTCGACGATGTTCAAGGGAAACTATGGAATTGGATAACCTACCATCTCCAATCAATACCAACGACCGCCTCTGGACACGGTCAAACAGCTCCAAGGATGATTTTGGAGCTCCGGCCCATATATGCGAGTTATATTCCATCTTCGGCCTTATGTAGGTAGTGTAGATATTAAGAAGATCAGAGGGAATGCTTCCTTCGACACTTCTAATACATATTTTGTTTTTCATGCCCAGAACAAGAGCCTCTGAATGTTTGATATCTACACCGTCGATAGATATTGACGATTGTAAAGTGACAGTGAATCGTTTGTGGGACAACAAACAGCACTGCATCTTGCGTGCATTAAAATCTACTCTGTTCTTTACACCCCACTCGAAAATGGCCAGCAAATCCTGGCAGAGTGTTACGTCCATAATCCGCCTCCTGTCTTCAATCTCGACCTATGGTCGAATGAAAATTAATGACAAAGGTTGCTGTTATCCGTGAACGAGTAGATCGGATTCGATGTCAGACCCGGTAGATCGTCAATGAAAATAAGTGTAGTGCTCCTGCGGTCAATCTGTATTCGTCAAATGAGAAACCATCTACCAACACCAAAAGCGACAAGCTTTGAAAGGAGTGCACCGTGCCAGACCCTATCAAATGCCTTCAAGATATCCAGAGCCCCGACCTTACTCTCACCGAACTGGTGAATAGAGCGACTCCAACGTTCAGACAGAAATGCCATCAGGTTACCCGTGTGTCTGTCCGTTCGTCTGTTGAAATTAAGGGTGTGAATCCCATAAAAGCATTATTTATTACCCAATTTCGCAGAAGTTTTATATAGTGAGTTGTCTTAAGCATTCCGACAACCGACCCAAAAATGGTTCAGATCGGACTATATTTAAATATAGCTGCCATATAGACCGATCTGCCGAGATAGGCTCTAAATCCCGTAAAATACATACTTTCTATCGGACTTTGCTGGAATTTGATACTCTGGCGTGTATTAAGCCTCCCACCGTCCGACCAGAAAATGGTCCAGTTCGGACTATATTTGGATATGGTTGCCATAAAGACTGATCATAAAATTTAGGGTCTTAGTCCTATAAAAAGCGAATTTTTTACCTGATTTCGCTGAAACTATCACTGGCATACGAGTTCTCGGAACCTGATTTATGATGCAGACCAGCCCCTAATTACATACAACTTTACATATGGCAGTGGAGTTACAGCAAGTAAGAGCGTACTAAGTTTGGTCGGGCCGAATCTTGGAAACCCACCAACATGGATTCTGCTGAAATATGAGAGTTATATCTGGTTATAACCGATTTAGACCGTACTTGACCGTACTAGTGTTCACAACAGAACACTATGTGCAATTTCAGCCAAATCGGACAAAATTGCGGCTACCAGAGTCTTAAGAAGTCAAATCGGGAGATCGGTTTATATGGGAGCCATATCCAAATCTGAACCGACAAGACCCATTTGCTATCCCCAACGACCTACATCAATATTAGGTATGTATGCAAAATTTCAAGCGGGTATTTTTATGCGTTCGACAGTTATCGTGACTTCGACGGACGGATGGATGGACGTGGCTAGATGTTTCGAGGTGTTACAAACGGAATGACCAGATTAGTACACCCCCATCCCATGGTGGTGGGTATAAAAAGGATAAGATGGTCGATTTTTCAGTTTTAATATACCCTCCACCTTAGGATGGGGTATACTAATTTCGTCATTCCGTTTGTAACATATCAAAATTTTGATCTGAGACCCAACAATATATTCCAATTCCAATATTTCTGCCAAGTATGGTCCTAATTGGTTTATAAACTGATGTAGCTGTCATATAAACCGAACCTGGATCTTGGCTTCAAGAGCCTCTGGAGGGCGCAATTCTTATTCGATTTGGCTGAAATTTTGTATAAGATAATTCGCTTTGACTACCAATAATTGCGCCAAGTATGGTATTGAACGGTTCATAACCTGATAAAGCTCCCATATAAACCGATCTCGGATCTTGGCCTCTAGAGGTAGCAATTTTTATCCAACTTGGCTGAAACTTTGCACATTGACTTCTCTCATGACCTACAACATACGTACTAAACTTGGTTTGAATCGATTTATAACCTGATATAGGTCCCATATAAACTGATCTTCCGATTTTAGTTCTTGAGCATATAGGGGCGCAATTCTTATCTGATTTGGCTGAAATTTTGCACAATTATTTGTACCATGGTATCCAATAACCCAACTGAGTGTGGTCCAAAGGAGTCCATAATCTGATATTGCACCAATAGAAGAGCAATTTATTTTTATTATTCTTGTTTGCCTATAAAGAGATACCGGGCAAATAACATGTCCTATGCGATCCATGATAGAGAGTATATAAGATTCGGCCTGGCCAAACTTAGCACGTTTTTACTTGTTTTTTCCTTTTACTTTAATAGAAAAAATAACCGGTTGAACCGGTTTCTTAAGACTCTTAAAAACTCATTCCGGTACAGTAAAAATCTCATTTGTCGAATATTCAAAACCGGAAAAAACCGGTTTATTGATCACCTTAGACTTAATACAACTTACCATTCCTAAATTGGTTACCAAAAGCCACCGGAGACCACCGTAGCGCAGGGGTTAGCATGTCCGCCTATGACTCTTAACGCCCGGATTGAAGAAGTCAAGATCCCAGAACGGTTTATGTGGCAACTATATCAGCTCATGGACCGATTTGGCATAGTTGTTGGAAATAATAACAAAACACGTCATGCAAAATTTCAGCCAAATCGGATAAGAACTGCGCCCTCTAGCGGCACAAGAAGTCAAGATTCAAGATAGGTTTATATGGCAGCTATATCAGGTTATGGACCGATTTGAACCATACTTAGCACAGTCGTTGAAAGTCATATTGAAACATGTTATGCAAAATTTTAGCCAAATCAGATTTGAATTGCGCCCTGAAGACCAAAATTTTAAGCGGCTAGCTTTACGCCTTCGAAAGTTAGCGTGCTGTCGGACATGGCTAGATCGACTTAAAATGTCATGACGGTCAAGAATATACATTCTTTATGGGCTCTAAGACGAATATTTTTATACCCTCCACCATGGGGTAGAGGGATAACCAATGGTGTTTATCCCCTCACTTTGTAGTTGTTGTTGTTGTAGCCTCATGTCTACATGTGTTGGTGGCGATTCTCGTCTAGTTCCTATAGGTGAGCATTCAACTATCCGCTACCTGTGGACGCGTCTGGTAACTTGCAGTAAAGCTTCTTGTGATAACAATGAACACCAAACAAAACAGAGCTCAAAATCCAGCATGTGTGGTGCTCATAGTTATCCCGTGCCGGGATATCATTTGGTATGGCAGCCATGTAAAATCATTATTGAGGTTAAACTTCAATCGGACAGCACTCCCTTCCATTCGTATTTAACTCTCAAATACCCTTCATAAGAATCCCATATGGTATCGTCTGGTATGCATGTCCATATGGGTCATAATTTTGGGGTCTCCCCCGGTTATTTCACCCTAAAGTTTAATACAAGTTTTGTGTTTTTGGGTAACCATAAGGGGAAGTACAAAATTTCACTCAAACCAATGCATCCATCTCCGAGATCTGGCATTTGTGAAAAATGTGGTTAGTGGAAAGGTCCGCATCACCCCGCTAAACTTTAGGGTACCCTATTTTCACCGTGGGCTGAACTCTATCATCTGTGAAAATTTCAAGAAAATCGGTTCAGCCAATCTATTGGGAACAAACAAATAAGCAAAGCGCAAAACTTTCATTTTTATATAATAGATAGACTAGTTGAACCCGGCTCACTCCTCTGCGCTTTCTTTTACACCATATGAAAAATAACTTTCTTTTCAATTACAACTCTTTATACTCACTATGTTATTTATTTAGTTTGAAGTCATCTTTTTATAAAAGTATTAGACTACCATAAGTTATTCCCCCAGTATCTGTTTTTTATAGATTATATTAAAATTCTAAAATTTCTTAGAAAATTTTATCTTAGATAACCTATTGTGAAAGCTAGTCCTCTCTCTCTCTCACTCTCTGTTTCTTTGTTTGTGTTGGCGTTGCTATATAAATGATTAATATCCTCTAATAGATGGCGCTGAATTTGTTGTTAGTGATAGTCGCTGTTGATTTTCTTCATATTGTCATATTGTCTATTTTTGAATTCAATAGAATTTTCACCTTTTTTGGCCTGTATAGCGCCTAGGTTCGAATTTTTGTCATAAATATCGGAAAAAATGTTCAGCAGTGGTTATCCCTTCAATTACAGTTGCGACAACTGTGAATAACTAAGCGATGTAAGACTTCAGTACAAAAACTCAGTGCTTATCGGAGTATCACTTGGACTCGACTATAAAAAGGAGGCTTCTTATCGTTTTGCTAAAATTGCAGTCAAACCCGTTCCACTACGCTTTCGTATTCAAAACGCGGAACATTTTTCACTGACGTAATGTAACTCACTCTCCAATACCTCTGATTTTGCGTTCGTTTGTTGCGCCTTCCCTTTTACTAAATAAAAAAAAAAATCTCGCTTGATTCCCACACGGCCATAATTGGTCAATTTGCCTATTTGTGGTGGAGAAACGGAACCTCCTCCCAGATCCTTTAACCCAAAATTAACGGTGTTCTTGTCCCAAATAGTTTTCTGTTATGATCAGTCAATATGTTTGATGAGGGGTTTTCGTATTCTACTCCGAAAATCTTTTTCTACATACCACCATAGGATGGGGGTATACTAACCTAGTCATTCCGTTTGTAATACCTTGAAATATTCGTCTAAGACCCCATAAAGTATATATATTCTTGAACCTCTCGATGTTCTGAGACGATCTAGCCATGTCTGTCCGTCCGTCTGTCGAAATCACGATAGAGGTCGAACGCATAAAGCTAGCCACTGGAAATTTTGCACAGATACTTAGTATTGATGTATGTTGTTGGGGATTGCAAATGGGCAATATCGGTTCAGATTTAGATATAGCACCCATATAAACCGATCTCCCGATTTGACTTCCTGATCCCCTGGAAGACGCAATATTTATCCGATTTTGCTGAAATTTTCCATCTAGGGATCGTTTATGACTTCCAACAACTGTGCCATATACGGTCCAAATCGGTCTTTAACCTGATTTAACTCCCAAATAAACCAATCTCCCTATTTGACTTCTTGAGCCCTTACAAGGCGCAATTTTTGTTCGATTTTGCTAAATTCGGCAAATTTGGCATGTGGTGTTTTGTTATGACTTCCAACAACTGTGTCACGTACAGTCTTAATCGGCCTATAACCTGGTATAGGTTCCTTATAAACCGATCTCCCAATTTGACGACTTTAGCCCTCACATGCCGCAATTTTTGTCCGATTTGGATGAAATTTTGCATGTGGTGTTCTGTTACGACTTCCAAAAACTTGCGACTTCCAAATACGCTCCAATTCGTTCTATTACCTGATCTCATTTAAACCGGTCTCCGGATCATCCTTATTCGGTTCCTAGAAGCTTTAATTTTTGCTGGTTTGAAGGGTCCACCTCGCTTCCAATATCAGAAAATCATATAGCCTATTGTTCCATCCAGACCAAATACGTAATCTACTCCCGCATATCTCTGATTTGAGTGCCATGTTGTATTGATCGCACTATTTGTCCATTTCGAGGGATTTTAGGGTCGGCGCGGCCCCCCATTAACATGGACACAATTTTTTATATTAAATTCGTACTCCATTCCTGGGGTAAGTGGGAGGGTCCACCTTCGTTTCGATATCAGAAAATCATATAGCCTATTGTTCCTTCCAGGCCACTTCCCACAATCTGTGAAAATTTCACGAAAACCGGTTTAGCCGTTTTTGAGTCTATAAGGAACAAACAGATGGTCCGGATTTGTTCGATCAGATCAGTCAGTTTTGTATAAAAAAAATAAAAATTCATCAAAAATTGTTTTGCGAATATTTTAGCTTGCCAAAATATCTGCAGATTTATAAATACCCATCTTTTGTGTAAATATCCGGATATTTACCCAATTACCGGGAAAATACCATGTGGGTATTTACCCATCAACCATCTATGCCTATGGGGCAGAATGCCAGATTATAACTTCCACAAAAGTACTCAGTCACGTCTTATCCATGCACAAATTCCAACCTCGCCAAAGACTTTGCAACAAGCACCACACTTCTACGTTCAGAGCTTCGATAAATGGCGGGATTGAACCGGCGCCCGGCTAATTGAAGTCATAACCCTTTAGCGAACTTCACCTGCTATTTTCCACGAACAATGATGCGTTTGTGTGATGTTAATGTTCTTGCTTACATGTTTAAATTTCTTTGCGTTTCCTTAAGAGCCTTGCCGCCGTGCAAAATTCACCAAAGTATTCCTGTAGTTGCCAATATGGGTTTAAATTCGATTGCTCACTCACAAAGTATTTGGATGCAAACTTGCGATTGCCTTTTCTTTGTTCTTTTCTTATTTTTATTTTGCTTAAATTTAATTTCATATGCATTTGACACTTTGTCGTTCTGAAAAAGAGATTTTGGAGATGGGTATTCATTCACTTAAAAAATGCACACTTTTTTTCAATTTATCCACTGAAATAGTGGTCATCAGCTATATTGTAGCCATGCATTTAATGGTTAAATTTTTTTTTTCGTTTTTATTTCTTTGCCATTTTGCAGCTATAAAATTTCAACAGTTCTCAACGAACGCAAACTGTTTTATACGCGCGAGTTTGTTTTACTCCGTACCTTGGAGGTGTTTTCAATCAACTGCCAAGAATAATAAAGGTGGGAACAGGGCAATATGTGTTGTGGGAAAAAAGCAGCAGCCGAATTGCAGAAACGGGAATACATGGGAAACAGACTTAGTACGGCCAGAGTTCTATTTATGCATGTCTGTCACAACCATATCTATCTTCCTGCACAACATTGGGGTGTGCGGAATCACATTTGGTACGTTTGAAAAAACGACAGATTTCATAGAAGTTTTAGAAAATGAAAATTTTGAAGGTTCTTTGTTCATTATTTCCAAATTCTATGTTCAAAGATAAATGAATCATAAGAAGATGAGTCAATGGTCAAATAGGACAACGGGTGCACTTATGAAGAACGCGTGCGCCAAGTGACAGCAAGGGTAGTTCATGTGTGAAAGATGATGAGACTTTATAGCATATCCTATGTCAACGCTGGGCTTTCGTAGCCGACAGACCCTGGCACTTGGGAAGCGGATTCGATAATAGACTTAAACCAAGTTTGGGTCACGCAAAGGAAAACAATTAGGATTTGGTGAGCAGTAGGAAATAACTGACATAGATCTCTTCGGAGATACTCCTCGAATTTAGAGTGCACAACAAGCCGATAACTGGCTTAGTTGTATGTCCATAGTGGCACAGGGTGGATGAGAATCCGCACCCTCTTTTCAAACCAACCTAAGTTAACCGTATTGTGTTTCAGCTACTACTACCAGTTCACCTTTCATTGTGTTATTACAACTTCCACAGCTTTGTTTGTAGAAATTTTGCACAGATCGGGTTTTTCAAATATTGGGTTGCCCAAAAAGTAATTGCGGATTTTTCATATAGTCGGCGTTGACAAATTTTTTCACAGCTTGTGACTCTGTAATTGCATTCTTTCTTCTATCAGTTATCAGCTGTTACTTTTAGCTTGCTTTACAAAAAAAGTGTAAAAAAAGTATATTTGGTTAAAGTTCATTCTAAGTTTAATTAAAAATGCATTTACTTTCTTTTAAAAAATCCGCAATTACTTTTTGGGCAACCCAATATATTGTATTCCAAACCCAGGCTTCTTCAGCAGTTCGTTGGTTCTCCAATGAACTCCAACCACATGGCCACATGAAACTACATGGGCTAAGAAGATTAAGAAGATTAAAACATCATTAAGTTCGGCGTGCCGAAGTTTGTATGCCCAATAGGGCAACAAAAAATCGAAAGATCGGTCTATAGAGTAGCTTTTTTTATATGAGCTGATGAGAATCTCACTCGACTCAAATATCGGATTCATAGTGCAACTCACTGTTCCAGATTTCAGTGAAATCCGGTACTAAATGAGGCCTTTATGGGCTGCAAATGCAAATTTTGCCCATGAACATTCCACTAAGGAACAGGGGCAAACTTCTCACATATCAATGAGTGCAGTCCAATTCAAATTTAAGCTCCATGTTAAGGGGCCTCCTGTTTATGACCGAGTGCAAACGGCGTGCGACACCTGTTTGAAAAGAAGTTTTATATGGCATAGTACCTCACAAATGTTGCCAGCATTAGGAGGGGAAAACCACCGCTGAAAATTTTTTCTGATGGTCTCGCCATGATTCGAACCCATGCGTTCAGCGTCATAGGCGGACAAGCTAACCTCTGTGCTACGGTGGCCTTTATGGGCTTCGTTATGGGTTTAATACCCCATACCGGAAGATCGGTCTATATGGCAACTACTTCAAAATCTTGTCCGATCTGGGCCATATTCAGTTCAAACTAAAGTTGGCCTAGTCCAACTCACTGTACCAAGTTTCAGCGAAATCGAGGCTTTTATGGGCTTAAGACCCTAAATCGGCAGTTCGGTCTATAAGACAGCTATATTGAAATTAGTCCAATCTGCTCATAAACATTCCATCGGACAGCAATGAATGCTGTCTAACCTCTGTGCTACGGTGGCCTTTATGGGCTTCGTTATGGGTTTAATACCCCATACCGGAAGATCGGTCTATATGGCAACTACTTCAAAATCTTGTCCGATCTGGGCCATATTCAGTTCAAACTAAAGTTGGCCTAGTCCAACTCACTGTACCAAGTTTCAGCGAAATCGAGGCTTTTATGGGCTTAAGACCCTAAATCGGCAGTTCGGTCTATAAGACAGCTATATTGAAATTAGTCCAATCTGCTCATAAACATTCCATCGGACAGCAATGAATGCTGTCCGATTCAAGTTAAATGGTGAGTGGCCCCCTTTTTATAGCCGAGTCCGAACGGCGTGCCGCAGAGAGAAGTTTTTACATGGCATAGTACCTCACAAATGTTGCCAGTTTTAGGAGGGGACAATCACCGCTTAATTTTTCTTCTGTTGTTCTCCCCAGGGTTCGAAACCAAACGTTAAGCTTCATAGGCAGGCATGCTAACCCCTACGCTACGGTGGCCTCCGGTCTATATAACAACTACATCAAAATCTTGTCCGATCTGGACTATACAAGGGGAATGTCTCAAGGAGAGGTGTTCTCGTCGATTCTCTGGAACCTAGTGATACACGAAGTCCTGTTGGATGTCAAGGGAGATGTCATGAAACTAATCACATATGTGGACGACGTCGTCTTAATGAGAAATCTGCTTCGAGATTTAAATCGACGATCAGCGAGATTATAGAGAGATCACTTTGGTGGCCATCCAAATACACTACGAGAAATAAGTTGAGGAACAACCTAAGGAAGACGAAGATGGTGCTCTTCACTCGGAAATTAAGGATACTGGATTTCTGGATACTGGGACCACTCTACAGTTGTCAAAAGAGGCGAAATACTTAGGCCTATTGCTCAATTCGAAACTGCCCTGGAAAAGGAATACGGAGTAATGGTGCCGAAAGGCGATGCGCGCCTTCTACTCCTGTGGAAGTGTGTTCGCTAGAAAGTGGGGAGTTAGTCCGAAGATGAAATACTGAATGTACACGGCCATTGTTGGATCAGCGCTGACATATGGAATATGGTGAAGGCTGTGGAGAAGAGCACACAGACCAAGGAACTTCGAAAGATACAGAGAGTAGGCTGCTTTGGGATCACGGGGCGTTTAGATCCACACCGCGAACGGCGGCGGGTCTAGAGGCGATGTTGAGTTTACAACCGTTTGAGGTATACCTTTATTCGGGGCTGTGCCGCAAAGGTAACGCTTAGGCTGAGGAAACTTTGGCAGGCAGAGAGAAGACAGACAAGGCCACTGCTTCATTCTGGAGACCATGGATGCAGAAGCTAAGCTGAGGAGGGTCTCAGAATAGCTGTATCCAAAACCGATTAGGGAGAGGTTGTCCGGGATTCGCTTTCCCGGAAGTAAAAAGTAGGAGGCGACACTAGAAAAGATGTCGGTCTTCGATGATTGAGCCCAGGATGGAGTAAGGAACGGGATTGGGGATTAATCGGAGACACTCTACAACGGTAGGTCAGTTAGATAACCGGACGAGCGCTGGATCTTTCAGGCAGTGGTCAGTGCCATTATGTTAGCCACAAAGGAGATCCGGAGGTTGGGCCGGCCGCCTTCGAAACTCAAGATACATGTGGCGGTCCTCAAGGCCTTGAATTCAAGGGCGAAGAGGTCGAAGTGCGTAGCGCAGTGTTTGTTGGCACTGAACAGGCTCCTAGCTCCCGGTTCCCGGACACATTGATATTCTAGGGAATAAAAAAGCGGACGAGTAGCCAGGTGGGGATCCTCAACGGCAAGCAGACCTGTGACCGGTCTTCCACACGTGCCTTTTGTCGAACTACTGAATGTAGTAGAGGAGATGGCCGGTGCGGAGGCGGTTGTAGTTTGTGAATAGTTTTCAGGTAATCTGGCCTGCTATTGATCGGAAGAAAACTAAAAAGATGCTGGCCTCGATAAGGGGTCATTGAGTACGATTACAGGAATCATAACCAGACATTGTTCGAAAGACCCTATGACCACGCGCATGTGAGTCCCACACAAGAACTACCTGTGGACTATGTCTTGATGAGGATGAGGGGGAGACAATCGAACACCAGTTCTGCTCATGCCCGGGTCTACAAGGGCACAGGCTTCTCATCCTAGGGAAGCGCTTCTTCACCGATCGTGGCGAACTTGCAGATGTGTATCGGGGGAGTCTCTTTGGAAACGTGGATAAGACGGGTTTGATTCCATGTGGGACGTTATGACATTTTCAACACGCTGTGGGAGGGGATCCTCAACGGTAAGCAGACCTGTAGCCGGTTTTGCAAACGGTCTTTTTGTTGAAATACTGAATATAGTAGAGGAGATGGCCAGTGCGTAGGCGGTGGTGTAATGGTAGTCTGTGGACACTTATCGGATTGCCAGGACACTCTGGCCAGCTGTTGACCGGAAGAGGACGAGGAAGGTGCTGGCCCTCGATAAGGGGTCACTGAGTTACAACGCGAATGGGATTTCCGCATAACAGCTACTGTGGACTATGTCATGATGGGGGTGAGGAGGAGCCTATCGACCGGAAGAAAATTAAGAAGTTGCTGGCCTTCGATAATGGGTCACTAGGTACGATTACAGGAGTCATAACCGGACATTGTGCGAAAGGCCCTATGACAACGTTAATGGGATTTCCGCACAACAGGTACTGTGAACTATGTCTTAATGGGGTGAGGAGGAGACTATCGACCGGAAAAGGACGAAGAAGTTGCTGGCCCACGATAAGGGGTCACTGAGTACGATTACGCGCATGGGAGTCCCACACAACAACTACTGTGGACTATGTCTTGATGAGGATGAAGAGGAGACTATCGAACACCAGCTCTGCTCCTGCCCGGGTCTACAGAGACACAGGCTGTTCAGGCTAGGAAGGCGATTATTTTCTGATCTTGGTGAACTTGCAGATAAGTCTTTGGGAAGTCTCCTTAGATACGTGGTTAAGACGAGTTTTGACGTGAGACGTTATGACATTTTCAATACTCTGTCATGCACACGCAGACGCGGATTACCAATGATTGGCACTTGGCGAGTGAATACCCAAATGAGTGTGGGCTTACGCTCCGGAAGGCTCTCTCGTGGTGTGGTGGAGTGATGGATAGGGGGTTTATTCATTTTGTCATTCCATTTGTAACACATGGAAATATCCATTCCGACCCTACAAAGAATAAATTTCGGATCTTTGTAAAATTCTAAGGCGATTTAACGATGTCCGTGTGTCTATCCGTCCGTGTGTCCGTCGGTCTTTAAGAAATGAGATATTGAGTTGAAATTTTGCACAGACTCGTATTTCTTCTATACGCAGGCTAAGTTCTTGAATGGGCCACATCCGATTATAATTGTTTATAGCTGTCATATAGATCGATCTGCCGATTTTTGGTCTTAGGTCTAAAATAAGGACATTTGATACTCGACTTCGCTGAAATTTGGAACAGTGAGTTTTTTTTAAGACTCCCAACTATATATATTTAGATATAGCTGCCATATAGACCGATCTTCAGCTTTAGGGTCTAAAGACCTTAAATGGCGCATTCATGCTCCGTCTAAAGCCGAACCAAAATGGTCCAGATCGGAAAATATTAGGATATAGCTGCCATATAGACCGATCTGCCGATTTTGGGTCTTACGGCTATAACAGGCGCATTTATTACCCGAATTCGCTGAAATTTGGAATAGTGCGTTATTTTAAGACTAACAGCATCTGTCCCGAACATGGTCCAGATCGGACTATGATTAGACATAGCTGCCATAGAGACCGATCTTCAGCTTTAGGGTCTAAGGACTAAAAAAGGCGCATTTATTCTCCGATTTTGCTGAAGTTTGAAGCAGCTTTAGGGTCTAAAGACTATAAAAGGCGCATTTATTCTCCGATTTTGCTGAAATTTGAAGCAGTGAGTTGCACTAGGGTCCTCGACATCCTACCCGAATATGGTGTATATCGGACCATATTTACATATTGCTGCCATATAGTCCGATATGCCGATTTAGGATCTTAAGCCTATAACAGGCGCATTTATTACCAGATTTCGCTGAAATTCAGAACAGTGTAGTTTATAAGGCCCGTCGATATCCAAACCAAAAATGGTACAGGTCGGAACACATATGGATATCGCTGTCGATTTTGGGTCTTATGCCTATAACAGGCGCATTTATTACCCGACTTCGTTGAAATTTACAACGGTGAGTTGTATTAAGACTACCAACATCTGTCCCGAAAATGGTCCAGGCCGGACTATATTTAGACATAGCTGCCATAGAGACCTATCTTCAGCTTTAGATCCCAGAGACCATTGGGCATTGTATTTCATCATCATGATTTTTCTCTTTTCATTTTCTTCTTTTTATACCCTCTACCATAGGATGGGGGGTATACTAATTTCGTCATTCCGTTTGGTACACCTCGAATTATACGTCTAAGACCCCATAGAGTATATATATTCTTGATTGTCATGACATTTTAAGTCGTTCTGGCCATGTCCGTCCGTCTGTCCGCCCATCTGTCGAAAGCATACTTTCTTTCCAAGGATTAAAGCTAGGCGCTTGAAATTTTACACAAATACTTCTTATTAGTGTAGGTCGCCTAGGAGTGTGAATGGGCTAAATCGGTCCATGTTTTCATATAGCTGCCATATAAACTGATTTTGGGTCTTGGCTTCTTGAGCTTCTAGAGGGCGCAATTCTTATCCGATTTGACTGAAATTCTGCATGTGATGTTTTGGTATCACTTCCAACGACTGTGTCAAGTGTGGTCTAAATAGGTTGATAATCTGATATAGCTGCCATTTAAACCGGCCTTGGGTCTTGATTTCTAGAGGGTGCAATTCTTATACGATTTGGCTGAAATTTTGCATGAAGTGTTGTGGTATGACTTCCAACAACTGTGTGAAATATAGTCTAAATCAGTCTATAATAATCCCATATCCTGATATAGCCGCCATATGTCTTCGAAGCTATCAATACAACTCTCAACGGATGCACAAAAATCATGTGTAGTACGGAAGAAGTGTACTTTGCCACAGAAAGAATGTCTGTCATTACACAAAAATACATGCATTGGGAAAAGTACAGCTAATAGACGGGGTTGTCCAGCGTGGTTTATGTGGTAATTGTATCATAGATGCGTTTTTGCTATTAATACGATTCAAATACAACATACCAACGTACGGCCTTTGAAGCCATCACACCTAATATGATTGAAAAGTCTTCTAACCAAAGACGAAACGCGTCCCGTAGTGGTTGGTGGTGTGTGTTGATATCTTTGGTTTTCCTTTTCCATTTGCATCTCCGATCATTGAGCTCGTCTCGAAAGAGAAACCAACAAAAATTTTAAAATGTAATGATCTTCGCCCTAAACAGGCAAACAACTTGAAAAACTCCAAAAAAAATTTACAAAAGGTGGAGTGGCTGCGCAGGTTTCGCTAACCGACAAGTCGACCGACTGGTCTGAATACCTAGCCTGGTTCGGTTCTTACAAATAACACGTATTTTATCTCATCCTTGATTTGCTTAGACCAACGTTTGACTCTGGCAAAATCTTACGAATTTTTAAATCTTAAAAATTTGTTGAGATCTTAGGGCTCTCACAAATAAGGAGAAGAGACCGACTGTGAAACCACAGTAGGGAACATTATAAGGCCTGATTTAGGAATAAACCCACCACCTCTGGTAACGGCAATCCCAGCAGTCTGTCTGTTCAGTTGACGATACGCCCCAAAAAAAAAATCTTCAATACACCCTAATAAACATAGGATTTGATACAGTCATTAACATTAGTTTTAGCTGCTGCTGTGAATGTTATTTAAATAGACATTCGTCTAAAATACAAGCAAACGGAAAAAAGGGGAAACATGAATTATTTGTGATATCTAGACGGTTGATAAGAAGGCAAACAAACAAACAAACCCAGAGCAACGTTTAAGAACAAAAAAGAAAAAGAAAAAACAAATCAGTATGGAATTTTTGGCAAATTTTATGATGGTGCTTACACTTCAGAGCCAAACACCACAAGAACACAGGCATATCCATATCACAAGCCATCAAAACAAACCAAGTTATCCAAACAACCTACCAACCTTACTTTCATCTGACGACCAGCAGCAATTCAAATGTCCAAAACATGGGCCACATCTGCTTTTCAATGGGAGATAACCGGCATTGCAGCATTGTCTTTCAAATCGCAGCGTTTCTCTTTTTTTATTATTTTGGCCATTGGACTTTTGTGGCTTGGTGCGCGTTGCGCCACCACCCATTTGTGTGAGGGTGTGTGTATGCGTGTGTGTTTGTGTGTGCGTGCATGCGACAGGCTAGCTCCATTCTAGTGCTCGTATAGCTTCTCCTATTACGCTGGATTTTCATTCATTTGGTCTTGTCGCTATCACGCGGACTCGGCCTTGATGTTGGGGAATTTGTTTTGCTTCTGCTCTTGACTGCCTTTTTTTTTGGCTATTCTCTAACGCGATTCTGGCCAAATGATAACGAAACAATTACAATTCGAGCACCATAAAATGAAACGACAAATATTTTGTCATACTTGTTGAGATTAGTGTTTGTGACACGGGCACACAGCTCTGAGTGGAACGTGAGGATCGGCGCGGTGGTTGGGTGGGTAGTGGGTGTGGTACTTTGTTTGAAATTGGAGGTATCAAAAAAAAAAAAAAAAAATAAAATATGAAAAAACAAACTTTAAAAGTTATTTTTATATTAACTAGCACGCGCCGAATAAAATTAAACTGATATTCCAAAACCGAATGCAAGGTAAAAATCAAAGGCAATTTTTTAATAAAAATTTAAGTGTTTTTTTATTTATGTGGAAATGCTATTTTCATGCCGTGACAAAAATAGATTTTTGGTGAATTTTATCAGGCCGAGCAATTATTTTTCAGCAAATTTAATGTTCTAGAGTGAAACGATTTCCAGTGTTAAATGCCTAAAATAAAAATTGCATTTTAGATTGTAAGACAACTAAAAATACATTGCTTTAGATACAGAAGATTAAAACTTCAATACTCATCTATTGTATAAAAACCAGTAAGGAAAGGCAAAAATCGGGCGGAGCCGACTATATAATACCCTACACCTACCCTACGATTATAAATTCGGCCAATACCCTCCCCTTATCAAAAAATTGCAAACCTGGCACCTTTCTTCGGATCAGTCACGATTACGTCGCCAAAAGTGACTGAGGTTCGAGAGTGGCTTAACAGTAGACCACAGCTTGCCTTTTGATTGATAAACATCCGGTGCCAAAGTTACATTTCTCCTAGTGTTCCAGCCACAAATTCCTCCTATGTTGGTTCACTACCCTGTATATTTTTAAATTCAGCCCACTAGTTCTGGGGTTAGTGGAGTCCGTACAACGAATCCCATCACGCTCGCGAGTACCACTGCCTGGAGCACTTGGGGTATTTGACAGGCTGGTTTAAAGCGAGCGGCTTCTGCGTTAATGATGTCTCAGAATTTCCTCTCGGCAACAAGCACATAAGAGGAGGTGTCAGTTCGCTGAAGCCGCGATTGTTGTACACTCTGAAGCCGACCTTTTTTTGATTGATAAACGTTTGGCACTCAGAGTTTATGAAGTCGGGTGGTCGGTCGATGGTGTGAATTATGGGGAGGTGGTTCGATCCCAATAAAAAGACGTTTTGCCAGGTTACGTCACTCAGGAGATCAGGGGATGCAATGGAAATGTCTGGCGAGCTGCTACATCTCCTCGTTATCCTAGTGGAGGCATCGTCATTCAACGTCATCGTCATCAAACATGGAACCTTCAATCTGCTCTGCTAAAGCTATGTCCCACTGGTCGTTACCTAGGGGAGAATGCCATGAAACGGGATTCGCATTCAAATCTCCTAGATCCAGACGATTATGGCCAGATAGTAGCCCCCTTATGTCGGGCTTGTAAGCCTGTCCGTTAATTGGGACACAGTTACCAACCGGCGGTATGTACACGCTGTTAAGGTCTATCTCTGCAGTGCCGCACCTGATTGCTATAACCAAGCACTTCATGTAGGAATCACGAGCGCCTGGCGCAGGCGAGATGGCCCTACACTGCACGGATCTGAAACCAACAAAGCATTTACATTCTTAATCGTCTTGAAATTCTAAGTCGATTTAATCGTGTCCGTTAGTCTTTCCGTCCGTCTATTTGTCTGTCGAGGGGGTGCTGACTTACGAAAGGATAGAGCAAGGCGCTTGAAATTTTCCACAAATACTTCCTATTAGAGCACGTCAGATGGGATTTTAAATGAGCCATATTGATCCATATTTTGACATACCTGCCATATAAACTGTGTTTGGATCTTGACTTTATATTTCTTATCCGATTTACCGAAAAATTCACCCCAAAGAGGTGTCGCACTGCGAAACGCAGTTCGGACTAGGCTTTAAAAAGGTCCCTTATCGTTGAAAAACTCAACTTGAATCGGTGGTCGGTAAGTATGAACCGTTTGGAGGGTGTTTTTCATGGTCGGTATTTATGAACCGTTTGGAGGGTGTTTTGGGACTGGGCGGTCGCCGGCACTTTGCCCTGAAAATAGATATCAAATTCGTTCTTTACTCCCAAATAGCGTTGATTTGAGCTCCATATTGCTATAGTCGGAAGTAAAGTTCAGTTTAAGGGGTGATTTAGGGTATACCCCCAAGTTGGATATCAAATTCGTTTTGTACTCTCAAATACCATTTGTCATGGGTCAGTTAACCTATTCGACGTATATTAGGAGGAAAAGCGTCACCTTGACTTGAATGCAAATTTTAATGTCATATTTTTACTCTACTCCCAAAAATCTTTCATTTGAATCCCATATAGCCGTTATGCCCATTTGGCGGTTTTTGGGTGGACCTAATTTTTTATGCCATATTTGTAATCTACTACCGGATAATATTTTTGAGTCCCATATTGATAGGAACGTCGAATATATCTGTTTAGAGGAGTTTTGGGGTTGGGGGGGCCCGCTGGGTACTTCGACCCAAAATTTAATACGATATTCATTTACTAGTCTCCAATACCATTCATTTGATACCCATATCGTGCCAATCAGTCCATTTTTGGTTTTGGGTGGCGTTTTTGGTGTAAGGGGGAGGGTCAACCACCATCCGATATCTTAAAACTATATAAGCTATGTTTCTTTTTTTTTGATTCTACAGAACAAACAAACACCGAGTCTCATATGGTCATAATGGGTCATATGCCCATTTGGGGGGTGTTTGAGGGGTGGGGTGACCCCCTACACTTCGATCTGATTTTGTATGCCAGATTCGTAGTCTACTCCCGAATACCTTTCATTTAAGAGCCATATATATGGACGATCAATTTGGCTACTTTTGGCTATTTTGGGGTTAGGGTGACATTCTGGGTACTTGGACCCATTTTTTAATATTCGTATTCTTCTCTTCAATACCTTACATTTGATATGCATATTGTCTTATTCGGTCCACTTGTTATTTTGGGTGGTATTTTTAAGGTTGCGGGGAGGGTCCGCCCCCTTCCGATATCAACAAATAGGAAAACATATTTCTTCTTCCTGACCATATTCGTAATCTACTCCCGAATACCTTTCATTTGGGTCCCATATTGTCATGCTGGAGTTGGGGCGGCCCTCCAACTATTTGGACCCAATTTATAATGTGAAATTCATATTCTACTCCCGAATACCTTTCATTTGAATCCCATATTGTCCCGATTGGCACACTTTTATTTTTGGGTGGTACTTTTGTGGTAAGGGGGAGGGTCCACTCCCCTTCCGATATCAAAAATTTATATAGTCAATGTTTCCTTCCAGACCAACCTACACAATCTGTAAAAATTTAAAGATAATCGGTTCAGCCGTTTTTGAGTCTATATGGAACGAACAAACAAACAAACACACATTTATTTTTATACCCTCCACCATAGGATGGGGGTATACTCATTTCATCATTCTGTTTGTAACTACTCAAAATATTCGTCTGAGACACCATAAAGTATATATATTCTTGATCGTCATGACATTTTAAGTCGAACTATCCATGTCCGCCCGTTTGTCCGTCCTTCCGTCTGTCTGTCGAAAGCACGCTAACTTTCGAAGGAGTAAAGGTATCCGCTTGAAATTTTGCACAAATACTTCTTATCACTGTAGGTCGGTTGGGATTGTAAATGGGCTATATCGGTCCACGTTTTGATATACCTGCCATATAAACCGATCTTGGATCTTGACTTCTTGAGCCGCTAGAGGGCACAATTCTTATCCGATTTGGCTAAAATTTTACACGAGGTGTTTTATTATGACTTCCAACATTTATGCTGAGTATGGTTGAAATAACCTGATATAGCTGTCATGTAAACCTATCTGGGGAATTGTCTTCTTGAGCATCTATTCCTATGTTGTGACCTCCAACAACTGTGTTAAGAATAGATGTAATCGGTCCATAACCTGATATAGCTGCCATATAAACCGATCTGGGGTCTTGACTTCATGACACACTAGAGGACGCAATTATTATCCGATTTGGATGAAATTTTGCACAAGGTGTTTTGTTATGACTTTCAACAACTGTGCTAAGAATAGTTCAAATCGGTCCATAACCTGATATAGGTGACATATAAACCGATCTGGGGTCTTGACTTCTTGAGACACTAGAAGATGCAATTATTATCCGATTTGGATGAAATTTTGCACAAGGTGTTTTGTTATGACTTTCAACAACTGTGCTAAGAATAGTTCAAATCGGTCCATAACCTGATATAGGTGCCATATAAACCGATCTGGGGTCTTGACTTCTTGACTGAAATGTTGCACTGTGCTAACAATAGTTCAAATCTGTTCATAACCTGATAAAGCTGCCATATAAACCGAACTGGAGTCTTGACTTCTTGAGCCTCTAGAGGGCGCTATTATTATCCGATTAAGCTGAAATTTAGCATGAGGTGTTTTGTTATAACTTTCAACAACTGTGCTAAGAGTAGTTCAAATCGGTTAATAACCTGATATAGATGCCATATAAACAGATATGGATCTTGAATTCTTAGAGTCCTAAAGGGCGCAAGGATTATGCGATTTGGCTGAAATTTTGTACATCGGCTTCTCTCATGATCTTTAACATACGTCTCGAATATGGCATGAATCGGTTTATAGCCTAATACAGCTCCCCTAGAAACCGATCTCCCTAATTTACTTCTTCAGCCCCTAAAGTGCGCAATTCTTACTAGATTTGGCTGAAATTTTACACAATGACTTCTACTATGGTCTCCAATATTCAGTCCAATTATGGCCCGAAATGAACCATAACTTGTTGTATATAAGAAGACTAATGTAGGTTGGTTGGGATTGTAAATGGAGAGGGCGCAATTCTTATCCGATTCGGCCGAAAATTCGCACGTGGTGTTTTGGTATCACTTCCAACACTTGCGCTAAGTATAGTTCAAATCGGTGCATAACCTGATATAGCTGTCACATAAACCGATTTTGGATCTTGACTTTTTGAGCCAATAGAGGGCGCAATTCTTATCCGAATTGGCTGAAATTTTGTACAACGGCTTCTCCCATAACCTTCAATATGTACGTCCAATATGGTCTTAATCAATCTATAGCCTGGTACAGCTCCCACATAAAACGATCTCCCGATTATGCTTCTTGAGTCCCTACAAGGCGCAATTCTTATCCGAATGGACTGAAATATTACCCAATGACCTCTACTATGGTCTTCAACATTTACTTCACTTATGGATATATCTCTAATAACACAACAATTCTTATCCTTTATTCCTTGTTTGCCTAAAAGGAGATACCGTGCAAAGCACTCGACAAATGCGACCCATGGTGGAGGGTATATTTGATTCGGCCCGGCCGAACTTAGGATGCTCTTAGTTGTTAGTTCTCAATTTCGTTTGAAATGTGGGAGATGGGAAAATAACGATAGCATCGATACTATCGATATTTATTATTAAAACCATCGAAGATATCGAATGTTGCGATTAACGATGGTTTGCCAGCTCTATAAACCGATCGCCCAACTTGACTTCTTGCGCAATGACATCTACTATGATATCCAACATCCAAACCAGGGATTCGGAGCGAAGTCGGAGTCGGAGCTTAAACGGAGCGACCAAGGTTTTGCCGTAGCGGGAGTGACATTTTTTCTATGCTGGGCGGAATGGATTGCAATCTCAATCCCGATCCTGCCACTCCACCCCTATCACGCTCCAGCCATGCTCCTCTCCGGGGCGCTCCGAATCCCTGATCCAAACCAAATATAGCCCAAATCGGTACATAACTCTATATAGCACCAATAGCATATCAATTCTTATCCATGCCTATAAAGAGAGGCAGGGCATATAATATTCGGCTCGGCCTTAACTTAATACGCGTTTTTAACTGATTAAACGTATATCCTTTAAATACCTAAAACTTAACAACTTTCTTTACTTTACCAGAAGAAAATGGCATGCCTTTCTTGTCTTAATCTGGCAAAATTCACCTTTAAATGTAATTGCTAAGGCATGATTAATATCTAAGGTACTTTTACACATTACCCCTCATCTTGGTTGGCAATCTGTTGCTTCCTGGCTTCAGTGTAATTAATGTATATGTGTGTGCATGTGGTGTGTGATGGTATAAAAAAGGCCACTTTGTGAAAGCAAAAAGTAATTTTAAATATTCATATCCACAGAGACAGTGCTCACTTCCCTTATTGCCTACTTCAGGGGGAATACAAAGCGATGTCGTTGGTTTTACTACTCTCAAAGAGGCCAAGTATGGCAAAATGTCCCCATGTAAATGCATGAGGTAATGTGGATGTGTGTGTGTGAGTGTGCTTTACGATGCCCCACCACTCCATTACATTTCATGTATTCTCTTTAAGATATCTAATACAGGTGAAGAACACAATGCTGCTCTTAAGAGAGAAAAAACAAAAAACATTTATATTTGAATTTATTTCAAGTTATCCTACCTTAAATGGGCGTAGCTAGCAGCAGTGGCAATTAGCAATTCGAGAAGAAATCTCAAAATGTCAATTTAAAATGGCATATTTAATTTGCTTATCCAGCACATCAAATGGTTTTCAGAAAATTAATATGTAAATTTGATCTATCATTCATTTGTTTTGTCACACCTCAGAACAATTTTAATGGAATATCTATTTCGTGTTATCAATGAAGAATTTGAGTGGCGAAACAAATAAACGGAATGAGTAATACACACTTTTCGTATCAAGTGGCATTGTGTGTGGAAATCTTAGAGGCAACCTTGAACATATTAATAGTCAATTTAGTTGAAGTCAAAACAAATTTTCCCCCAAGCATATGCAAAAGGTTTTATTAAAGAAGTTTAGGTTAAAGTGGCAAATGATGATACCATGGAAATTTTCTTATCATCCTTCATCTCTACTTCACAGATATGTTCCCAAGTAACCACACTCGAAGCCTGTACAACTTGCTCCATATAAAAGGCAGTGTTTCGGTAACTGCTATCTCTTACCACCTGAATGGTTGGAAAAAGTCCTTGGTCCTACGAGAATTCTCGTTGCTTAAAGTATCTCACTTTTGATAATCCTATACGAGACACGATGACTTGACAATGGCAGTCATCCTTTCCGCCAGTATATTTGTCTGTATGTCTGTTGTTAGGAAATTTCTAATATCTTAAGCCCCGGCCGACACGGGATAATTATGAGCACCACACAGGCTGGAACTTTGAGCTCCGACTTGTGTGGTGTCCATTGTTTTCACGGGAAGCTTAGCAGAAAGCTACCGGGTGCGTTCGCAGGTTGTGGATGATGGAAAACTCCATTTTAATGCGAAGTAGCTGTAAATGCGCCGCGGGTAGTCAGCGATTTTTGAGAGGAGAGTCTCAGTGAGGAGTCATATGGCTCTGGCTCTTTATCAAACACTGAGTGCCAATGATACTTGAGATGACAAGGCGAGTTATTGGCGCCTTCAAATAACCAATGGCCAACATCAGCGTCTGTTCCCAGGTTAAGGGCAGCTGGAAGCGAGCGTCGGATCTTGGAGCAAACGGCTCGCCACAACGAGGAATACGGTTGGGGCACTGAGCCACTAACTCGCCTCCGGAAAACTAAGAGAATCGCTATAAGAAACAAGGGAATGGTAAAAATAGACCCCCCTGACGTTGACGACTCATGCAAACTAAAAAAGGACAGATTTGCGGATCTGCATCTGGAATGTCCGCACTTTCTAAAGAGAAGGTGCAGTGTACGCGATGGCGGATGTATAAGAGAAGTACAAGGCTGATATTACCGCCTTAAAAGAAGTGCGATGGAGTGGGAATGGCGTCACTACAACACCAAACGGTGACGAACTATGCTATAGCTGCCGTAACAAGAGGAATGAATTTGCATGAGGATTTGTGTTTTGTCGGAGACTGAAACATCTTGCCTCAAGCTTTACTCCGGTAGATGAGAGGCTAGCCACAATCCGCATAAAAGCCAAAATTCTTCAACATCAGCCTTATTTGTGCCCATGCGCCGAGGGAAGACAAGGACGAGTAGATCAAGGATATTTTCTACGAGAGGCTGCAGAGAGAATATGACCACTGTCCCGCCCATGATATTAAAACCGTGCTGGCGCCCAATCTGGCTAATATTTTCATAGCGTGCCTGGGACTTGCATATACTCCGAAAGCTTGGCAGGAGGCAAGCCCGGCAAGGCAAGTTACGCGACACCAAAGGCCTACAGACCTATAAGCCTTACGTGCTTTCTACTCAAAACCATGGAACCTATTGTGGACAACATGGTAAAGAGAAGGATATCCAGGGAACTGCTCAAATGCAAGCAGCATGCCTATGTCAAGGTATCAAAACATCCTTCGATGCCAAGACGTACACATTGGCGGTTTGCGTTGACACCGAGGAGGCGTTTAACAATGTGCGAACCGACACATTGATCCAATCCTTAGACCAGTACCGGGTGGACCCGGCCTTAGAGACTGGATAAACCATATGCTAAGGAACAGGTGGATAAATTGTTGGTCCCATGACATAAATATAAGAGAGAAAGAGGCACGGGGCACAGCACGAGGGGCATTTTATCGCTACTCCTTTGGTTAACCACCATAAATAACCTATTATGAATGTTGACTGATAAGGGAATTGAACCCGTCTGCTATGCAGACGATGTTATAATATTTGTAAGGGGTAAGGATCCGAACCAGCTATGCAGAAGGTCGGAAAGGGTCTTGCATATGGCATATGATTGGGCTAGACCCAAAAGTCTCAATGTTAACCCAGAGAAGACTGAAATATGCCTGTACACGAGGAAGACGAAGGTGGGCCAACTCGACACACCACGTGTCCCCAATAAGACGATTTCGATATCAGACAGGGTTGTTGTTGTTGTTGTTGTAGCAGTTTATTGTGTACTATCTTTCGTCTGCTTGATTCTGTTGAGTGTCAAGACCCAGGAACTCCGCGACTAAGATGGGGTGCGTCCACAGGCATCTGGGTCTGAGTCGAGTGGGTCTGGCCGGGCAGTTAAACAGGTGACGTGTATCGTGCGGTCCCTGGTTACAGTCGGGACATACATCTTGCACGTCGGCATCAATCCTAGCTCTGTGGGAATTGAGGCGGCTGCATCTGCCGGAACGTAATTGAGCCAGAATCACTCTGGTTTGCCGGGGGAGGTCGATTTCTTCGGGTGCAATGGGTGGCGGTCGTTCTCCAAGGACTACATTCACTCGGTAGCCAGTTAACGCGTCTGCTACCGTGTCTGCATGAATGTTGTTCAGACCCGCTAGATATGCCGCTTGATCTAGAGGTTCTCTCTTGTAGCGCTGGACCTCTCGCTCTAGATCATGTAGATCTACCTTAAGGCTTCTGGGCGGTGGGTATCTATCCACAAGATGATGATTTGGATGATTTCTGCGATAACAGCCCAAAAGGTATTGCTTAGACAGCATGTAGTTATGTCTTCGCACTGGTAGGATCTTTGTCTCCTGGTGGAGGTGGTCCACATGAGAACTAAGGAGGCAGCCCGTCGCAGTTCGGAGGGCGGCATTCTGACAGATCTGAATATTATTCCACTGCGTGTCACAAAGCTGACGTGACCACACTGGCGCTGCATAACTTACCACAGACCGGCCAATTGCTTTGTACGTGGTCAACAAGGTTTCTTTGTCTGCACCCCAAGTGCTGCCAGCGAGTGACTTGAGGACCTTGTTTCTACTTTTGACTTTATTGCAGATTGCTGTGGCATGTGGGGAGAAAGTGTAGGAGCTGTCAAATGTGACGCCAAGTATTTTGGGACACTTGATGGTCGGAATCAATTCTCCATCGACCATCACAGTCAGCTCAGAATTCACCTCACGCGTATTTGTAGTGAACAGTGTGGCTGAAGATTTGGTGGCGGATATCTTCAGATTTCTTGCAGCGAAATATGAGGCAAGCTCGTTGAGGTAGACGTTCAACCTATCGCAGATGTCATCAATGGGTGGGGGGCCTGATGCCAAGATCGTACAGTCGTCCGCATATGATACGATCTCTATGCCGTCTGGAGGAGGTGGGATGGAGGATAGGTAGAGGTTAAACAGAGCCGGAGATATCACCCCGCCTTGGGGAACTCCCTGTTTCACTCTACGGTGTTTTGACTTCTTATCCCTAAATTCCACAAATGACTGGCGGCCACACAGATAATTCGCGACCCAACGTTTAAGGCCTGGCTGGAGGGACGTGTTGGCGATGTCCTCAAATAATTTGGCATGGCTGACCGTGTCGAATGCCTTCGATAGGTCCAATGCCACGAGGACCGTCCTATCACATGGCCTGGGTTGATTGAAGCCACGGCAAATGTGTGTGGTGATGGCATGCAAAGCTGTTGTTGTGCTGTCTCCGAAATCCGTGTTGATGCTCGGCGAATGGAAATTCTCCTACGAGGCTCGGGAGGAGTAATGCCACAAGCGTCTTAGCCACTGGTGAGAGAAGGGAGATCGGTCTGTACGACTCCCCCAAGCTCGGGTCTTTACCAGGCTTCAGTAGCGGGATCACTCTGCCCATTTTCCAGACATCGGGAACTATAAGAGTGTTCAATGACAGGTTAAGGACAGTGGTAAGGTACTCAACTCCAGGTAAATCCAGATTCTTCAGCATCAATGTAGAGATTCCGTCGGGGCCCAACGCCTTGGAAGATTTGGCGCCACGGATGACATTCGTAACTTCGCCCACGGTAAATTGTGATGGCTGTTCATCGGCTCGGAGACCACGAATACGGCGAATGGCTCTCCTCCTTGCCCTGTCTCTCTCGGGATGCACGATAAATTGACGGTTGAACAACCTGGCGCATCTCTTCGGATCAGTCACGGTTAACTCGCCAAAAGTGACTGAGGTCCTGTCGTCCCGTCTACCGGGGTTCGAGAGAGACTTAACAGTGGCCCACAATTTGCCTGCACCGGTGCCTAAGTTACATTGCTCCAAGTGTTCCAGCCACAAATTCCGCTTATGTTCGTTGACTACCCTGTTTATTTCCAGATTCAGCTCGCTGATTCTGGGGTTAGCGGGGTCCATAGCACGAATCCCATCACGCTCGTCTGCGAGTACCACTGCTTGCGCCGGGAAATTGGGTCGCACTTGTGGTATTCGACCGGCTGGTATAAAGCGAGCGGCTGCTGCGTTGATGATGTCTCGGAATTTCCTCTCGGCCACAAGCACATCAGAGGGGGTGGCAGTTCATTGAAGCGGCGATTGGTATACTCTCTGAAGCCAGTCCAATTGGCCTTCTTGTAGTTGATGAACGTTCGGCGCTCAGAGGTTATGAAGTCGGGTGGTCGGTCGATGGTGAGGATTATGGGGAGGTGGTCTGACCCCAAAGAGATGACGGCTTGCCAGGATACGTCACTCAGGAGATCAGGGGATGCGATTGAGATGTCTGGCGAGCTGCTGCACCTCCTCGTAATCCTAGTGGGGGCATCCTCATTCACCGTGCAAAACGTGGAGCTATCTATCTGCTCTGCCAAAGCTATACCACGCTGGTCGTTGCCTAGGGGAGAATGCCATGACGAGTGATGTGCATTGAAATCCCCCAGAACCAGACGACCATGGCCAGATAGCAACCCACTTATGTCGGGGCTGTAGGCCTGGCCATTAATCGGGGCACAGCTGCCAACCGGCGGTATATACACGTTGTATATCTCTATCTCGGCAGTACCAGACCTGACTGCTACCCCCATACATTCCATGTATGGGTCACTAGCGTCAAGCGCAGGCGAGATAGGTCTATACTGCACGGAATGGTGTATAACGAAGGCCAATCCCCCACCTCCATTCCTTGAGCGATCCTTACGTAGCACATTGTAGCCGTGACAACTGTGCAGGCTGCAGGTGTTAGTCAGCTTTGTCTCCTGGATCGCTGCGACCGATATGCTCTTCCGATTCATAAAATCTACAATCTCATCAATCTTGCCTCGCAGTCCATTGCAGTTTAACTGCAGGAACGATACATTTCCCGACACTGGCCTAGCAATAGTAGGGCTAGGGTGCTGTCTTTGCATAAATTGCCGTACGGGAGAGGTCGGGGGGGTCACATAGTCCGACGACGAGGACGCAGAAGGCGACGACGGCGACGCTTGTGACCCACTGCTGGCTATGTTCGCACAGCACCTAGCGACATAGCCAGTATGACTATACTCCCGTAGCGAAGTTAGGCCAGAGCAAGAACGGAAATGTACCCACTCCAAGCACCTGTTACACCTCACCGACACTGACCGATGATGAAGGCGGTTCTGGCAAACGGAACAGAACCAGGGTCCGGGGTTCTTTCACTGCACTCCGGGATGTGCCTCTCCCATGACGAAAAAAAGACGAACACGTACACTGAGGCGGCAGCCCTTGCCGATGAAGATTCCATCGAGTCAATCCGGTACGTACAACCGGCTGCCATGGGATTGTAGACAGACAGGGTCAAATACTTAGGTTTGATCTTGGATAGGAAACTGAATACGAAGCGCCGCATTTAGGAACGTATTGAGAAGGCTCACAGATGTTGGACACTATGTAGGCGGGCCGCATGCTCGAAATGGCGCCTGAATCCGAGGATAGTCCACTGGCTCTACAGCAGTGTGATTAGACCAATACTTACATACGCTTCCGTAGGTGGACTGCTATGGAAAAAAATGCAAAATAAAGACCATACAACAAGTTCAGAGAACACGTGGCATAGGCGGAGCGATTAGGACCACGCTCACTAGGGCACTGGAGACTATTCTAGATATCCAAATCATTAACATACACATTAAGTGTGAGGCAGCAACTGCGGCAATGAGACTTTAGGCGACAGGAGCTCATGCCATCGCGGTATAATCGAGGCAACGTTAGGAAACCTGGAAGGAAGGGAAGAGGTTTCCGATCGGATACCTGAGATGAACCTTGAAGTCAAGTGCGAGGCCCTGCTGCCATCGGTACAGTGTTGGATAGACGGAACCCTAGTATTGCCATCTGGAAGATCATGTTACACAGATGGATCAAAGCTAGACGGCAGAGTGGGCCTAGGGGTCTACATTGAGAACCCAGGGACTGAGTTCTGTTTTAGACTGCCTGACCATAATACGGTCCTGCAGGCGGAGATCCGGGCGATCACGGAATGCGTAAAGTGGTGTGGTGCTAACGCGAGGACATCTTTAGCGACAGTAAAATTGCCATAAGGGCATTAACAACCAGGACGGTAAGGTCACGAACAGTCTTGCAGTGTAAGAAGGAGATTGACGCCTTCTCTGAGGATGGCAAAATCCGCATCGTTTGGGTGCCGCGCCATAACGGAGTAAGGGGAAATGAAAGGGCAGACGATTTGGCGGTGAAGGCCAGAGGGCTGTCGTCAATAAACTTGGTTAACCCGAAGCCTTTCGGGTCGACGCAGTCCGAGTTGAGGGTGTGGGCGACGAATACGCATGCAACATTGTGGAACAGCACAGCGGTCGGTAGAACGGCGAAAATCCTATGGGGGGATCCAGATCGTGAGAAGACGAGGCTATTACTGAAAGGAAGCAAGAAGGAGGTCAGTATAGCTCTCTGTATTATAAAGGAACACATAGGACGATGGGCTCACTTATGTAAAATCGGTGCGGAAAGTGATAGCATGTGTAGGGCATGCGGGGAAGATGATGAGACGTTGGAGCATTTCCTTTGTCATTTCCCGGCTTTGGCGTCCAACAGATACCGGTACTTAGCTGGAGACGCAATATCAGACGTGAACCAACTTAAGGGAGTGGTATTGAAAACAATTAAGGATTTTGTACGTAGCACGGAATTCCTAACTTAAAGTTTTCTTGTTAGAGGTTACTTTATAGTTTTTAGAGCGCTTAACAAGCCGATTACTGGCTTAGGTGTAGGTCCATAGTGGCATGGGGCGGGTTAATATCTGCACCCTCTTTTCAACCTAACCTAACCTAAAGAAGGCGCAGCGGAGTGGGCCCGGTTCGGTTAATAAAGTACCATAAAGTTACCGATCTCAGATATTGGCTTCATGAGGCTCTTGAGCCTCTAGAGAACGAAATTCTTATGCGGCTGACACACGAGCCAAACAAGGTCACAGTCGGTCTATATCCTGATATAGCTCCCATATAAGCCGATCTCCCTATTTTACTTCCTGAGCACTTTTAAGACGAAATTCCTATCCGATATGGATGAAAGTTAGCACAATCACTTCTACTATGATCTCCAACATTCAAAGCAAGTTTGTTTCGAATCGGTTCATAACCTGATATAGCTCTAATAGCATAGCTTGTAGAAGCCACAGTTTTGGTCCGATCTGTACAAAAATTAGCGTGAGGTGTTTTGTTCGACATCCGCAAGTATTTTATCAAAATCGGTTCAGATTAAGATATAGCTCCCACATAAATATTTCATCCGATATGGCCTTTTAAGGCTGTAGAACCACAATTTTGGTCCGGTATGTACAAAATTAAGCAAGAGGTATTTTTTTTGACGTCCCAATACGTGTGCAAAATTTTATCAAAGTCGATCCAGATTTAGATATAACTCCGACATATATCTTTTATACCTTTGAGGCATTAGTAGCCACAATTTAGGAAATCTTAAGAGGTTTTATTTAATACTAGGCGAACCGGGCCCGCTCCACAGTGCCTTCTTTAACTCTCTAATATCTTTTTAGGTTGGGGACACTTCGTGCCATTGTAGCCTATGACGCTGAACACGTTCGGATCCTGGCGAGAACATCGGACAAAGCGGTTTTTATCCCCTCTTAATGTTGGCGACATTTGCAAGGTACAATGCCATGCATAGTTCGCAAAGATGTTTCCGCACAGATATGTCGCATAAAAAAATGTGCCTCATCATTGAGTATAAACTTGAATCGCAAAGCACTCATAGATGTGTGAGAATTTGCCCCTTCTCGGTGCCTAATGGTAATGTACTTCCTCTGGGTGATGTTCTCATTGGGGGAGGGAGCGCACCTCAGACATTTCGACTCAAATATGGATATCAAATTCGTTACTCACTTCCAAATCCCTTTAATTTGAGCTCCATATTGCCATGGTCGGCAAATATGAACCGTTTGGAGGGTGCTTTGGGGTTGTGGCGGCCACCGGGACTTTGCACTGAAATAAGATATCAAATTCGTTCTTTATTCCCAACGGAAATTAAGTTAAGTTTATGGGGTGCTTGAGGGCGTACCCCAAAACACTTGGCTCCAATATTGGATATCAAATTTGTTTGCCGTGGGGTACTTGGACCAAATTTTAATACCATATTCGTTTTTGGGTCTCTAATACCTTTCATTTGATACCCTTTGTTGTGCCCATCGAACAACTTTCGGATATGGGTGGCGTTTTTGGGGTTGGGGGAGGGTTCGCCCCCACCCGATATCTAAAAATTATATAGCCTATGTTTCCTTCCAGACAAACGTACACAATCTATGAAAATTTTAAGAACATCGGTTCAGCCAAGTATCATATAATGTTGTGCCCATCGAACAACTTTCGGATATGGGTGGCGTTTTTGGGGTTGGGGGAGGGTTCGCCCCCACCCGATATCTAAAAATTATATAGCCTATGTTTCCTTCCAGACAAACGTACACAATCTATGAAAATTTTAAGAACATCGGTTCAGCCAAGTATCATATAATGGGTCTAATGACGTTTTTGAGGGGTGGCGTGACCACCTATACTTCGATCTGATTTTGTATGCCAGATTCGAAATCTATTCCCGAATACCTTTCATTTGAGTCCCATATTGGAATTAACGTCCAATATGTCTGTATGAGGGAGTTTTGGGGTTGGGGCGGCCCGATGGGTACTTAAACCCAAATTTTAATACCATATTCATATTCTACTTTCCAATACCTTTCATTTGATACATATATTGTCCCGATCGATTCACTTTTGATTTTGGGTTGTGTTTTCCGATACCGAAAAAGTATGTAGCCTATGTTTCCTCCAAGACCAACCTACACAATATGCGAAAATGTCGAGAAAATCGGTTCTGCCGTTTTTTAGTCTATACGGAACAAACAAAGCGAGTCCCATATATCCATGATTGGCTAATGTACCCATTTTGGTCGTTTTTGTGAGGGTGGGGTATACTTCGACATGAAATTGTATGCCAAATTCGTTATATACTCCCGCATACTTTTCATTTGATTCCCATGTTGTCCTTATCGGCCCACTTTTGATTTTAGGTGGTGTATTTGGGGTAAGGGTGGAGGGTTCGCCCCCTTCCGTTATCAATAAATTATTTATAAAGCCTATTCCTACTTCCTGACCATATTCGTAATCTCTAATCTTGAATATCTTTCCTTTGAATACCATATTGTCCCGATCGGTCCACTTTTATTTTTGGGCAGTACTTTTGGGGTAGGTGGGAGGGTCCGCCACCCACGCGATATCAAAAAATTATATAGCGTATGTTTCCTTTCAGATGCCCTAAATATATGGTCCTACATTTGGATATCAAATTCGTATTCTACTCCCAAATACCTTTATTTGGGCCCCATATTGCGATGGTCAGTAAAAAATTGCTCTTTGTGGGGTATTTTGGGAAAGGGTAGACCCCCAGGAAATTGGTGCCAAAAATGGGTATCAATTCTTGCTCTACCCCCCAATACCTTTCATTTAAGCTCCACATTGACATGGTCGGCAAATATGCCCGATTTAGGGGTGTTTTGGGAATTGGGGTGGTCCCCCAAACACTAAGTCCGGAAAATATATCAGCAACGTGCTCTATTATCATATATCTATATATCCTTTATTTGCACCTCATATTGCCATTCCCTCAAAATTGGATATCAAATTTGTTTTCTAATCTCATTTAAACTCCTAACTGCAAAAGTCAGCAAATATGTCCGATTTGGGGTATTGGCCCTAAAAACTATGAATATGGAGCTCCACTGTCTTGAAGACCCAAATTGTCTCGGTAAGCAAATACGTCCTATTTGGGGGTTGTTATGGTGGTGGGACGTCCCCTGGACAGTTGGCCCCTAATGTTGATATCAGATACGTGGTCTACTCCCACATACCTTTAATTTGAGCCCCTTATTTCCATAGTCGGCAAACATGACCGGCTTGGGGGGTGTTTTGGGGGATGGGCGGCCACTCAGTGAGTTGTCCTTGAAAATACACATCGGATTCGTGTTCCACTTTAAAAACCCTCTTATTTGAGCCTCATATTGCAATAGTCAGAAAATACTTACTATTTGGGTGGTGTTGTGGGGGTGGCGTGGCCCCACAGACACTTTTCCCGAATATTGACATCAAAGTCGTGCTTTACTCCCAAAGACCTTTCATTTGAGTCCCATATTGCGATGGTCGTAAATTTGTCCTCTTTGGGGTATGTTCTCGGGGATGGGCTGCCCCCCAAATACTTGGCCCCACATCTGGATATATGATTCGTATTCTACACTCAAATACCTTTTATTTAAGCCCCATATTGCCATGGTCAGTAAATAAGTCCTGTTTGGGGGGTGTTTTGGGAATGGGATGGACCCCCAGAGACTTTGTCCCAAATTTGGATATCAGATTCGTATGTTACTCCTAAATACCTTTCATTTGAGTCCCATATTGCCATGGTCGGTAAATATGTCCGATTTGGGGGTTGGGGTGGTCCCCCTAACACTTGGTCCGATAATTGGATATCAGATACATTTTCCAATATTAAATACCTTTCATTTGAGTCCCATATTGTTGTGATAGGTGTTTATATTTATATATTTGGTAGGTTTTGGGGTGGGGCGCCCCCCACCCTAGGTACCCCATCCGAAATTTGAATACCAATTTTTTGTTTGTAGGTTACTATAAGAGTGCACACAAAATTTTTCTTAAATCACACCACCCATCTCTAGATCTGTCGTTTCTGAAAATTATGGTAAGGGGGAGGGTCCGCTCCCCCTTCAGATATCAAAAAATTTACTACCCTATTTTCACCACGGGATCATTATGCACCATCAGTGAAAATTTCAAGAAAATCCGTTCAGTCGTTTATGAGACTATAAGGAACACACAAATAAACACAAATTGATTTTAATATAAAGGGTGATTTTTTTGAGGTTAGGATTTTCATGCATTAGTATTTGACAGATCACGTGGGATTTCAGACATGGTGTCAAAGAGAAAGATGCTCAGTATGCTTTGACATTTCATCATGAATAGACTTACTAACGAGCAACGCTTGCAAATCATTGAATGAATATTACCAAAATCAGTGTTCGGTTCGAAATGTGTTCATTCACCGTAACGTTGCGTCCAACAGCATCTTTGAAAAAATACGGTCCAATGATTTCACCAGCGTACAAACCACACCAAACAGTGCATTTTTCGGGATGAATGGGCAGTTCTTGAACGGCTTCTGGTTGCTCTTCACTCCAAATGCGGCAATTTTGCTTATTTACGTAGCCATTCAACCAGAAATGAGCCTCATCGCTGAACGGTGAATGAACACATTTCGAACCGAACACTGATTTTGGTAATAAAATTCAATGATTTGCAAGCGTTGCTCGTTAGTAAGTCTATTCATGATGAAATGTCAAAGCATACTGAGCATCTTTCTCTTTGACACCATGTCTGAAATCCCACGTGATCTGTCAAATACTAATGCATGAAAATCCTAACCTCAAAAAAATCACCCTTTATAAGATAAGCGCCTTTGCTGTCTTAATAATAATCTTTTTACTTGTTGTTCTATTCGTTATAGTCCTAAACGAATGACCCCAAAAATTCTTTTGGTGAAAATAAATCTCAGCGGGTTTATTTGACGTATCTGTTTTACTATTCTGCTTCTATAATTAGTCAACATGTTTTACTTTTATGTTGCCAACAAGTCAAATACAATATAAGTTTTTTTTATTCATTTTACCTAAACACACACACACATACATTCACATACAATACAAATACACATGTAATACAAATACTCTGCTTCTTAGAGCTCTTTTACAGCCTTTTCCTTGATGCCTATTCCCCGTTGGGTTCAAAATTAGCACGAAATTAAACCAACTACATAAGAACGTTGTGCAACAGTTGTCGTTGTCGTTGTCCTTGCTAACAACATTGACAATGGTGAGTGGCAACATCTCTTGTCCGCCCCATATCAGAGGGAATATGATAATGATTTTCTCATTTTCTTTTTTTTTTTTTCTTGTCTTGTCTGCCTCTGTGTTATGGTTTATTCGGTTGTAATTAACGAAATGACAACATATGTAAGACGAATTTGAACATACGGGTGGTTGCTTACACTGCGCATAATGCCTGCCTGCATGTGTGGGTGGTACAATATCAACAAACATCACAAACGAATATCTGTGTATGTCCTTAATGATTGTCTGCTGTCTTGGTATCCTTATTTATGGATGTTTAGTTTCTGTTCAAAATGACGATTGTCGGCCATGGTTATTGTAATCTATCCCCTTCCCCTCCCCAACAAAGAACTCTGGTAAAAATCTCATAGAGCGTTATTGACACTTGGTACTAATGATGGTATAATGTCTTCATTTAGGTAAAGTTTTTTCTTGATATGGTTTGCTTATTAATTGATGATAATGCAATTACTCTTATTTAGCTTTTCTAATGTTATGATGGACTTTTAATGGGGCATTTAGTTACATTAATTGAGATTTATTTCTTCAACTATTAATTGAATTTGGGGTACTCTGAAATCATCCAACTACAATCTGAAGCAATGTGGGGCGAATACACACACACACACTGTTGCACATTATTGTGTACGTGCACTAGAACCCAAGTCAATAGTGTGCGGGTGTTGTAGGCCACATTACAACATCTGACACTATTGACTTAGGTCCTAGTGTCTCAGACTTCGATTAAAATTTTCTACGGAAAAAAAAATTTAATAGAGAAGATTGTCTTCGGATCAAGAAATTGTCGTACACCCAAGAATATTTCTTTCGATATTTTTTTATGGACAACTAGCCGAACTGGGCCCGCTACGCTGCACCTTCCTTAATTTTTATACTCCGTCCGTCTGTCCGTCCGTCCGTCTGTCTGTCGAAAGCACGCTAACTTTCGAAGGAGTAAAGCTAGCCGCTTGAAATTTTGCACAAATACTTCTTACAGGTGTAGGTCGGTAGGGATTGTAAATGGACCATATCGGTCAAAGTTTTGATGTAGCTGCCATTTAAACCGATCTTGGATCTTGACTTCTTGAGCCACTACAGGGCGCAATTTTTATCCACTTTGGCTGATATTTTGCATGATGTGTTTTGTTATGATTTCCAACAACTGTGCCTAGTATGGATGAAATCGCTGCATAACCTGATATAGCTACCATATAAACCGATCTAGGGTCTTGACTTTTTGAGCCTTTAAAGAGAGCAAATCCTATCCGATTTCGCTGAAATTTTGCATGACGTGTTTCGTTCTGACTTTGAACAACTGCGCAGCTGCCATATAAACTGATCTGGGATCTTAACTTCTCGAGCCTGCATAGGGCGCAATTATTATCCGATTTCGGTGAAATTTTGTATAACGGCTTTTCTCAGGACCTTCAACATACGTGTCATATATGGTCTGAATCGGTATATAGCCTAATACAGCTCCCCTATAAAACGATCTCCCTAAAGGGAGCAATTCATATTCGATTTGGCTTTAATTTTACACGATGACTTCTACTATTGTTTGCAACATGCATTCCATTATGGCCCGAATCCGACCATAACTTGATATAGCTCCAATAGCATAGCAATTATTTTCTTTTATCCTTTCCATTCCTTTGTTGGCCTAAAAAGAGACACCGGGAAAAGAACTCGACAAATGCGATCCATGGTGCAGGGTATATAACATTCGGCCCGGCAGAACTTAGCACGATTTACTTGTTTAATGTCTTTTTTAGGGTGGGGACACTTCGCGCTGAATGTGCATATCGAATTCGTGCCACTGCAACCTATGTCCGTCTAAGACGCTGAACGCCTGCGTTCGAATTCTGACGAGAACATCGGACAAAATTTAAAGCGGTGGTTATCCCCTCTTAATGCTGGCGACATTTGCGAGACACCATGCCATGCATGGTCTTGTAAAAACTCTCCCCCAAGAGATGTCGCACTGCGCCACGCCTTTCGAACTCGGCTTTAAAAAAGGTCCTTTATCATTGAGTTCAAACTTGAATTGGAAGCACTATTGGTGTGTGAGAAGTTTGCTCCCGCACGGTTCCTGGGCAAATTTGTACTCTACTTCCAAATGCCTTTCTTTTGAGTCCTTTATTACTGTATTGGTATATTTTTCCGGTATAGGGGGTAATTCGGTGGTGGGGGCCACCCAGACACTTGGCCCTTAATGTAAATATAAGCTTAGTGCTATCATTTCAAGTATATTTTATATGAGCCCCATATTGACATGATCTGTAAATAAGTTCTGTTTGAGGGTGGGGTGGACCCCAGGCTCATTGTCCCGAAAATGAGTATCAATTTCCCGAAAATCCATCAATTTCCACCCCAAAAAGGTTTTTTATAATAGGTAGGTATTTTGGGGTGGGGCGGCTCCTCATACACATGGCTTTTCATTTGGATACCAAATTCGTTTTTATACCCACCACTGAAGGATGGGAGTATACTAATCTAGTCATTCCGTTAGTAACAACTCGAAATATTCATCTAAGACCCCATAAATATATACATATATATTCTCGATCGTGGTAAAAATCTAAGACGATCTAGCCATGTCCGTCCGTCTGTCTGTCTGTTGAAATCACGCTACAGTCTTTAAAAATAGAGATATTGAGTTGAAACTATGCACAGAATCATTCAGTTCTAAGATGAGCTATATCGGACTATATATTGATATAGACCCCATATAGACCGATCCTTCTATTAAGGGTCTTAGGGCCATAAAAGCCACATTTATTATCCGATTTTTCTGAAATTTGGAACAGTGAGTTTTGTTAGGCCAGTCGATATCTTTCTACAATTTGACCCCGATCGCTCCAGATTTGTTTAGAGCTGCCATATAGACCGATTTCTCTTGTATTAGACTCTCCATAGACATTCTTCTTCAATATTGCTGCCATATAGAACGATCTCTCGATTTAAGGTCTTTGGCCCATAATAGGCGCACATATTGTCCAATGTCCCCTAAAATTGGGACAAAGAGTTGTGTTAGGCCCATTGATATATTTTTTTTAATTTGGCCCCGATCGTTCCAGATTTGGATATAGCTGCCATATAGACCGATCTCTCGATTTAAGATCTTGGGCCCTTAAAAGACGCATTTATTATCTGTTTGTGCCAAAATTTGAAACAGTGGGTCACAGAGTTAGGCCCATCGACATTCGACCGATCTCTAGATTTAAGGTTTTGGGCCCATAAAAGGAGCATATCGCCGAAATTTGGGACAGTGAGTTGGGTTAAGCCACTCGACATTCTTCTTTAATTTGGCCCAGATTGCTACAGATTTGGATATAGCTGCCATATAGAAATAAAAGGCGTATTTTTTGTCCGTAATCGCCAAAATTTGGGACAATGAGTTAAGTTAAGCGACTCGACATCCCTCTTCAATTTGGCATAGATCGGTTGAGATTTGGATATAGCTGCCATATAGACCGATGTCTCGATTTAAGGTTTTGGGGCCACAAAAGGCGCATCTATTGTCCGATGTCGCCGAAATTTGGGACAGTGAGTTGTTTTAGGCCCATCGATGTTGTTCTTAAATTTGGGCCAGATCAGTTCCGATTTAGATATAACTGCCATATAGACCGATGTCTGGATTTAAGGTTTTGGGGCCATAAAAGGCGCATTTATTGTCCAATGTCGCCGAAATTCGGGACAGTGAGTTGTTTTAGGCCCATCGATGTTGTTCTTAAATTTGGGCCAGATCAGTTCAGATTTGGATATAACTGCCATATAGACCGATCTCTCGATTTAAGGTCTTAGGCCCATAAAAGGCGCATCTATTGGCCGATATCGCCGAAATTTGGGACAGTGAGTTAAGTTAAGCCATTCGACATCCCTCTTTAATTTGGCCCAGATCAGTTCAGATTTGGATATAGCTGTCATAAAGACCAATCTCTCGATTTAAGGTCTTGAGCTCATAAAAGGCGCATCTACTGTCCGATGTCGCCGAAATTTGGGACAATGAGTTATGTGAGACTCTCCAACATCTTTCTGTAATTTGGAATAGATCGGTCTAGATTTGGATATAGCTGTCATAAAGACCGATCTCTCGATTTAAGGTCTTGGGCCCATAAAAGGCGCATCTATTGTCCGATGTCGCCAAAATTTAGGAACAGTAAGTTATGTTAGACTCTTCAACATCTTTCGCCATTTGGAATAGATCGGTCGAGATTTGGATATAGCTGCCATACAGACCGATCTCTCGACTTAAAGTCTTGGGACCCTAAAAGAAGCATTTATTATCCGATATCGCCGAAATTTGGGACAGTGAGTTAAGTTAAGCCACTCGAAATCCCTCATAAATTTGGCCCAGATCGGTTCAGATTTGGATATAGCTGTCATATAGACCAATCTCGCTTAAGGTCTTGGAACCCTAAAAGAAGAATTTATTTCCCGATGTCACCGAAATTGGACACAGTGACTTATGTTAGGCTTTTAGACATACTTGTCGAATATGGTTCAGATCGGCCTATGTTTGGATGTAGCTACAACAAAGACCAATATTTTGTTTACAAAATTGAACAATGACTTTTACTTATTAGACCACTCAATGTCCGTGCCGAATTTAGTCCAAATCGGACCATATTGCGATATAGCTGCTATGGGGTCATAAATAATTTTTCACCTGTCTATGACGAAAGGTTGTTTACATATATACTCGAGGTGGTGGGTATCCAAAGTTCGGCCCGGCCAAACTTAACGCCTTTTTACTTGTTTTCTCTCAGAAATTCCTATATACCATACCATAACTTCTAGACCAGTAACCTCATTTTTCGAAACCATACTATCAAAAATAATGTCTAATAATACTTCCTTTTGCCATTGGTTTTGATTGCTTACTTTCCAAAATATCAATATAAAATTACTTCCACAATTATCGTTTGCAGTGTTATTGCTACTCAATTGGTAATTCTTCGCTTTACATTGTGGCCAAAAGGAAGTTTTGATTGCAATAAGACTTTTTATGCTGCAATTAAGAGAAAAAGTTTATTATAAAATTGCATTCGACAGATTTCTCTGGAGATGCTCTGCATGCTTTCGTTTTTCAAGTTTGTACCAACATTATCAAAGAAAGTTTTTTTGCGATATTTGGTGTTTTTGCAATACTTGTAAGAAAACTGAAATGTTTATGTACACATTTGAAAAACAAAAAAATGCGCGTGGATGTATGTGAAAGTGTGTGTGTGTGGGGGGATGAAAAAAACAACTTGAAGACACATGACTGTTTGTTCTAGTTTTTTGTTATGGTTTTGATATATACTCCCATAGTGGGATTTTGTTTGCTGTGAAGCTAAAAGTTTTCTGTGGCAAAGCTCGATGAAGAGGGTTTGTTTACATAACCCACTCGTTTCAAGTGTGCTTATTTTGTCTGTTGATATATTTGCCTTTTATATTAACTTCCTTTTTTCGATATGTTGTACATTTTGGAGTTTCATATTAAAACAAATGGAGAAACATTGATTTTCCCTAAACCACTACTTCGGGACATAGTATTACAATTTTATTCATTATTCTCTCCATCACCGTGGCGCAGAGTTTAGCATGCCCGCCTAAGATGCTGAACGCCTGGGTTTGAATCCTGGCATGAACATCAGGAACATTTTCAGCGGTTGTTATACCCTTCTAATGCTGGCGACATTTGTGAGGAAGTATGCCATTCGCAAGCAGTAAGGAAAGGCAAAAGGCGGGCGGCGCCGGCTGAAAAATACCCTACACCTACCCCATAAGTACAAAGAGGGAGCTATATCTAATTCTGAACCAGTGTTGATGGACCGACGGATGTTTTCAGATTTATAATTAAAAATTCGTATCAAATTTCAAGCAAATATGTTCACTGTAATACTACTACGGTTGACAAATGACAGCATTATTGCAAATTACCCAAAATCTGACGAACATATATGAGAGCTATATCTAAATCTGAACCGATTTCAAGCAAACTTGTTAGATATTGTAATAGTCGTCAAGGAAAGCGTTGTACACAATTTTGCCAAGATTGGTCAATAAATGAGCTTGCAGTTGCTCTAGAATTGAAAATCGGCGATATACATATATGGCAGCTATATCTAAATCTAAACCGATTTCGGCACCAAAGGCCATCAGACCTATAAGCCTTACGCCCTTTCTACTCAAAACCATGGAACGCATTGTGAACACCATGATAAAAAGTAGGACATCCAGCGAACTGCTCAACTTCAAACAGCATGCCTATGTCAAGGGAAGGTCGGTGGAGACTGCCCAAAACGTACACGCTGGCCGCATCGACATTGAGGGGCTTTTAAAAAATGTGCGGACCGACACACTAATCCAATCTTTAGACCAATAACGGGTGGACCGGGTTTTTAGATTTTAGGATAAACCATATGCTAAGGAACAGTTGGATAAATTGTGTACGACATAAATATAAGGAAGAAAGTGGTATAAGGCATGCCACAGGGGGGCGTTCTATCGCCACTCATATGGGTGACCTATTACGGATGCTGACTTCGAAGGGTTTTGTACCCGTCTGCTACATCAACGATGTTATAACACTTCTTAGAGAAGAATCCGGACCAGTTATGCAGAAGAGCCGAAAGCGTCTTGCATATGGCATATGACTGAGCTAGACCCAGAGGTCTCAATGTTAACCCACAGAAGACTAAAATATGCCTGTTCACGAGAAAGACGAAGGTGGGCCGATTTAACGCACCAGGTTTCCTCAATAAGCCGTTTTCGATATCTGACAAGGTCAAATACTTAGGTGTGATCTTGGACAGGAAACTGAATTGGAAGTGCCCATTCAGAAGCATACTGAGAAGGCTCACAGATGTTGGACACTAGGATAGGCCCCTGGCTCTACAGTAGCGTGATTAGACCAATGCTTACTAACGCCTCCGTAGTTTGGTGGACTGCTATGGAGAGAAAGTGCAACATAAGAACCATACAACAGGTTCAGAGAACATGTTGTCTTGAAATAGGGGGAGCGATGAGGACCACGCCCACTAGAGCACTGTTGAGTTTTTAAGATATCCGACCCACAGATATACAGATTAAGTGCGATGTTGCGGCTATGAGAATTAAGGCGATGGGTGAATGGATTGAGGATGGAAGCAGCTCATACCATCGCGGTATAATCGAGGCGACGATAGGAAACCTGGAAAGAAGAGAAGAGGTTTCCGATCGGATACCTGAGATGAACCTTGAGGTCGAGGCCCTACTGCCAGCGGCAAAGTCTTGGATTGACGGAAATCTAGTATTGCCATCTGGAAGATCATGTTACACGGATGAATTACAGCTAGAAAACAGAGTGGGCCTGGGGGTCTACATTGTGAACCGAAGAACTGAGATCTGTTTTAGACTGCCTGACCATAATTCGGTCCTATAGGCGATCACGGAATGCGTGAGGTGGTGTGGTGCTAACGCGAGAACGTCGAGTGTGACATCTTCACAGACAGTAAAATTACCATAAGGGCAATAACAACCTGGTTGGTAAGATCACGAACAGTGTTAGAATGTAAAAAGGAGATAACCGCCTTCTCTGAGGATGGCACAATCTGCATCGTTTGGGTGCCAGGCCATATTGGATTAACTGGGAATGAGAAATCAGACGATTTGGCAGTTGTGGCCAGAGAACTGCCGTCAATAAACTTGGTTAACCCGAAGCCTTTGGGGTCAACGCAGTCCGAGATAAAGGCGTGGGGGACGAATCCGTATGCAACCCTGTGGAATAGCGAAACAGTAGGTAGGACGGCAAAAATCCTATGGGAGGATCCAGATCGTGAGATGACGAGGCTATTACTTAAAGGAAACAAGAAGCAGGTCAGTATAGCTATTGGTATCATAACGGGACATATAGGACTACGAGCTCACTTATGTAAAATCGGTTTGGCAAGTGATGTGTAGGGCCCAAACGGTAAACATGTCTGTTTGGGTGGGTTTCTGGGAGGGGTATCACCCCCGATTGTTTGACCTCAACATTTCATACCAATTTTGTGTTTTTTACCTACAATAAAGAGGCATAAAAAATTTTGCTTAAATCGGTGCAGCCATGTCCGAGATGTAGGGTTTTTGAAAATTGGGGAAAGGGGGAAGATCCAAGGATCAGATTCGTAATTTACTGACGTAGACCATCCCTTTAAGTCCCATATTGTCCCGATCGATCAATTGAAGGGTATTTAGTAAGTGGGCGGTCCCCAGACTCTTTGTTCTAAAATTGTACACCAGATTCATAGTCCACTTCCTAAGAACTTTTATTTGATACCCATTTATGTTTTTGGTCATATATGCCCGTTTTTGCGAGTTTTGGGCTTCGTAGACTTCTTGCACCAAATTCTTATACCAGATTCGTACTCTTCTTCTCATTACCTTTCATTTGATACCCCATTTTTGCCCCAATCGGTAAATATGTCATTTTTGGGATGTTTTTTTTGGAGTGGAGCAGCCCCATGGCGCTTGGTGTCAATAATTTATATCAAGTAGTACTCTACTCATAAATACCTTTCATTTGATACCCATAATGTCCTAATCGGCAAAAATGTCCATTTGGATAGGTTTTTGGGTGGGACGTCCCCCCAGGTCACTTTGCCTCAAAATTTTATACTGATTTTCTGTTTCTGGGTTACCATAAGGAGGCATACAAAATTTTGCAGAAATTGGTGCACCTTTTTTCGAGATCTGGCGTTTTTGAAAATTGAGATAAGGGGGAGGGTCCGAGCCCCCTTCGAATACTCTTAAATACCTTTTGTTTAATACCCATATTGTCCTAATTGACAAATATGTCCTTTTGGATGGGTTTTTGGGTAGGGCGTCCCCCAGGTTATTTGGCTCCAAAGTTTTATACCACTTTTGTGATTCTGGGTTACCATAAGGCGGCATACAAAGTTTTGTTTAAATTGGGTCACCTTTTTCCGAGATCTGGCATTGTCGAAAATTGGGATAAGGGGGAGGGCCCGACCCCGATTCGGATATCAAATATTAAAATACCCTATTTTCACTGGGGGTCAAGTTCTGCCAAAATTTCATGGAAATCGGTTTGGCCGTTTTTGAGTCCCCAGTAAACCAAATGTCTGATGTCAGACGAATCTGATCAAATTCTGAAGACTTCCGGCAAGATCTTACAGAATTCGTTCCGAATTCTGTTCGACATTCTGAGGGAATTTTTGTTCCGACAGTTTTGAAAGAATTCTGAACGATTACTGACCGCCTTTTCGTATGGGTTTTTTTTGAAATTTTCTTCCGACAGTTCAGAAAGAATTCTGAACAATTTCTGAACTGTTTGGCTGAAGGAATTTTTGTTCCGACAGTTCTGAAAGAATTCTGAACGATTTCTGACCGTTTTTTCAAATGGTTTTTTTTTAATTTTCTTCCAACAATTCGGAAGGGATTCTAAACCATTTCTGCACTGTTTGTCAGAAGGAATTTTTGTTCCGACAGACTTGAAAGAATTCTGAACAATTTCTGAACGTCTTTTTGTATGAAGTTTTTTTGAAATTTTCTTCCGACAGTTCGGAAGGATTTCTGGACAGTTTGTCTGAATTAATTTTTGTTCCGACAGTTCTGAAAGATGTCTGAAAGTCTTGTCGAATGTTTTTTTTTTTTTTTTTGAATTTTTCTTCCGACAGTTGGGAATGAATTCTGAACAGGAAGGGCGGACAACATGCTACATGTCCGATGTCATCACCGCAGCTGTTGCATTTTTGGAACCCATTTTGAGCCTCCTCATTCATAGTAACTATTCCGAGTTATAGATATCTTTACTTGTTTACCATTATGTGGACAATGAAAACAAGTAAAAAGGCGTTCAGGCGTTGGATACCCACCACCTCGGGTATATATGTAAACCACCTTCCATCAAAATCCTGTAAAATAAAAATTTCGAAGAGCCTAACACAACTCACTGTCCCAAATTTCGGCGACATCGGACAATAAATGCGCTTTTGTGGACCCAAAACCTTAAATCGAGACATCGGTCTATATGGCAGCTATATCCACATCTGGACCGATCTGTGCCATATTGCAAAAGTATATCGAGGGGCTTAACTGAACTCACTGTCCCAAACTTTGGCAAAATCGGATAATAAATGCGCCTTTTATGGCCCCAAAACCTTAAATCGAGACATCGGACTATATGGCAGCTATATCCAAATCTAGACCGATCTAGGCCAAACTAAAGAAGGACGTTGAAGGGCCTAACACAACTCACTGTCCCAAATTTCGGCGACATCGGACAATAAATGCGCCTTTTGTGGGCCCAAAACCTTAAATCAAAAGATCGGTCTATATCGCAGCTACTTCCAAATCTGAACCGATCTGAGCCAAATTGAAGAAGGCTGTCGGAGGGTCTAACACAACTCACTGTCCCAAATTTCAGCAAAATCGGATAATAAATGTGGCTTTTACGGTCCACCAAAAACCCTAAATCGGCGGATCGTCTATATGGAGGCTATATCATGATATAGTCCGATATAGCCCATTTTCGAACTTAATCTGTCTATGGACTAAAAAAAACTCTGTGCAATATCTCAGCTCAATATATCTATTTTTAAATACTATAGCGTGATACCAACAGACAGACGGATGGACATGGCTAGATCGTCTTAGATTTTTACGCTGATCAAGAATATATTTTCGTTATAGAAATGGTCGAAAATGGATATTTCGATGTGTTCCAAAAGGAATGACAAAATGAATATACCCCCATCCTTCGGAAGGTACATCCGATGTCAATACGAAAATACTTCCGAAATTATTCACAAATCTTTACGAAGTTGCGGAATAAACATCCGATTTCTACACGAAATTATTGGTTGCCCAAAAAGTAATTGCGGATTTTTCATATAGTCGGCGTTGACAAATTTTTTCACAGCTTGTGACTCTGTAATTGCATTCTTTCTTCTGTCAGTTATCAGCTGTTACTTTTAGCTTGCTTTAGAAAAAAAGTGTAAAAAAAGTATATTTGATTAAAGTTCATTCTAAGTATTATTATAAATGCATTTACTTAATTTTAAAAAATCCGCAATTACTTTTTGGGCAACCCAATACTTCCGAAATCGTTCAGTATTCTTTACGAAGTCTAGGAAGGAACATCTGATTTCTATACGAAATTACTTTCGAAATCATTCAGAATTCTTTACGAAGTTTCGGAAGGAACATCCGATTTCTACACGAAATTACTTCCGAAATCGTTCAGAAGGGTCTATACGGAACAGACATACGAACAAATAAACAAACAAAGCACAACAATTTCATTTAGAAATGAAAACAATTAACGTACGCCCCATCTTGTGACAGTGGTTATGAAAAGGCTTTATAAAGATAAATAAGTAGTAAATTTAATAGCATTTTTGACAGATTCCAAGAAATTGGTATTATCACAAAAATTTCGCCGAAATTTATTGTTATTTTTGCATTACCTTTTGACCTACTACCTGTTGCTCATAAATTTTTTCCGCTCACTGTGCACCATGATGTTTTGTGTATTTTCTTTGCCTTTTGGGCAAACATACCGCATGTCTGTTTGTGAGTGGGAGTACTTCTAAAATGTCCATCAACTTGAGCAAAGATAAGCCATAAAGGCCAGGCCATTCGGATATGATACTCACACAAAAACCCCCCGCCAAAAAAACGAAGTACCAAAGGCATGCTTGCATATTAAAGCAACACTTTTTAGTATGTTGGCCCATGCCTTATTGTTGCTATGGCTTTAATTGGCCGAAATAGTGATCGTGAAAAAATCTGATAACATAGTTGTCATGCCTACAAAAAATAAGAAAACTGGCTACAATGCGTCTACATCTGGCTAGTGATGATATGACCCAATTCAGTTAGTAATGAATTGTCTGGAACATGGCTCATAAGAGAGCAGTGCAGCGGCAACTCAACAGCAGTGTAGCAAAAAATTCGGTAAGTGAAAGTAAGTGATTCGGGCCATAATCGATTTAAATGTTGAAGACTATAGTAGAATCGCGAAAAAATTTCAACCAATTCGAATAAGAATTGCGTCCTTAAGGGGCTCAAAGAGTTAAATAGGGAGATCGGTTTATATGGGAGCTGTATCAGGCTATATACCGATTCAAACCATATTTACGTATGTTGAAGGTTATGGAAGAAGCCGCTGTACAAAATTTCAGCTAAATCGGATAATAATTGCGCCCTCTAGAGGCTCGAGAAGAGATCCCAGATCGGTTAATATGGCAGCTATATCAGGTTATGAACCGATTTAGACCATACTCAACACAGTAGTTAGAAATCAGTACAAAACACGTCATGCAAAATTTCATCCAAATCGGATAATAATTGCGCCCTCTAGTGGCTCAAAAAGTCAAGAATCAAGATCGGTTTACATGACAGCTATATCAAATCATGGACTGATATGGCCCATTTTCCCAACCGACCTACACTAATAAGAAGGGTTTGTGCAAAATTTCAAGCGGATAGCTATACTCATTCTAAAGCAAGCGTGCTTTCGACGGACGGATGGACGGACATGGTCGACTTAAAAATCGACTTAAAATGTAAAATTTCGAAGAGTTACAAACGGCGCTTCAAAAGTCCACCTACTGTTCAATACTCAACCGTATCCAAAGGATAGCTTGTTTGTGCATCACAACCGCACAGAGGATGACACCATCTGATGCACTGAATTTAATGCTAAATCTAATGCCTCTGGACATTGTGGCTAGATAAAATACTGCGACCACTGCTGTGGGGATCAAGCGGAGATCCTTGCAATTCAGGAAGTGGTAAAATGGCTAAGATATAATGTCGTAACGACGATTGGCATAAATATCTCAGCCAGCCAGGCAGCCATTGAATCTCTAGAGAATGTATTTCTGAACACTAAAACCGCCCTCGACTGTCACAGATCTCTTAACGAGATGACTGAACAGTTCAAAATTCACTAATTCTGGGTGCCGGGGCACAGAGATATCACAGGGAATTCTAAGACGGACGAGATTGCGAGACTAGGAACTTCCCTACTCATTCCAGGGATACTGGAATCTGAGGGTATGCCTCTAGTGACATATAAGCTAAGCTTTCAGGACCAGGCCCGAAGGACAACGAATGGTAGATAGTCACAAAGAGGGAGCTGTGAGCATTCCATAGCTATGTGGTCTAATCTAGACTTGAAGAGGTCTACTGCTTTGCTATCACTGGCTGGAACAGAGGTCTTAGTCATTGTGTCCGTCATGACAAGTCACAGTCTAATCGGATATCATGCTGACAAACTGAAGGTAGCCAGTAACAACGACTTTTGCAGAAGCTGTGAGAACATCGAGGAAGAAGAGACTATAGAACACCTACTGTGTGTGTGTTCCGCACTTGCAATCAGAAGGAGTTTCACTTTAGGTTCTCATTTCTTTGAGAACCTGTATGATTTAGCGAATGTGAACATTCGGAAGTTGTTGGGCTTCTTAAAGCGACCTGGATGGTTCAATGGTAGGAACTAGAAGACATCTTCTTTCTTCTATTCCAGTGGTATCACAATGGACGAAAACGCCTGAGTCTAATGGTAGAATGCCACTTAAACCTAACCTTACCTAATCTACAAACAGAATGACGAAGTTAGTATACCCCCATCCTATGGTGGAGGGTATACAAATCGGCCGATGTCGAATGTATATGTTAGACTTTTACGAAGGTGTTCGGATGGGTAATAAAATAATCCGCAACAAATTTCGTGCAAATCCACAAAGCAAAGCGACTTTGGGGACTACTGAAACTTCAGTGGCTAACGATGGAAGAAAAAACGTTTAGACTACTATATGCATAAAAAAAAGGCTCTATGTCTTGCATTCCCTGCATCCATGAGTAGTTTAAATCCAGGAACTCTTAGTCCACGAACCATTCTTCCACACACCCATTGTTCCTGGATAAGAACAATATCAAATCTTCCAGTCATCAAAAGGACCTTTTGTGGCGTCTAAGCGGCCTTACAATGGAGAAAATTAATCTGCAGAAAACGTACCATAGTCAGGAATCGGAATTTCCTTCATTGTTGCGTTAGCCTCGTCTTCTGAATCCGCCAAAAGTTCATCCGCACAAGATTCGTTCGATCTTGTCATGATGAATTTCCTTACGCATCCAGGGGCAGTTGAGAAGGTACTGGAGCCACTCTTCCTCAGGACACTGGACACTTGCGGTGAGGACGATTCCTCCTTAAATGCTTCAATAGCTACTGCTGCCAAAGTACCTTTTGAGATCCGCCCTTTCCTGCTGGCGCATACCTTGAGCTCAAGCCAATAGCATGACCCACCCATACAGGGCTTGCTTTGATAAATATTCAGCACAAGTGAGTCGTATTCTGATTTCCCAACCCTACCGATTCTTTACACCTTCAGTCTCAACATGTTGAATCCGTAGGAAACAACTTCTTCAGACTTTTGGAGGTCTGCGAGACGGACAGGAGTTCATCCTTACAAGATTCGTTCGATCTTGTCATGATGAGTTTTGTTACGAATCCAGGGGCAGTTGAGAAGGCAGTGGAGCAACTGTTCCTCAGGACACTAGATACTTGCGGTGAGAGGGATTCCTCCTTAAATGCTTCGCTAGCTGCTGCTGCCAAAGTACTTTTATGTTCCGCCCTTCCCTACTGGCGCATGCCTTGAGCCCAAGCCAACAGCATGACCCACCCAAACGGGTCTTGTTTTGACTGGTGTTCAGCACAAATGAGTCGTCAGCTGATTCCACAACCCCACCGCTTCTATACACCTTCAGTCTCAACTTATTGAATCCGTAGTATACAACTCCTTCAAACTTTTTGAGGTCTGCGAGACAGACGGAGTTAAGATCTCGCTAATTGTTGCATGTCTCCGATACCCATCAGCCTCATCCAATCTACCAATTTTTCCGTCGGATGTTGAAAGATTGGGATTACACTCCCTTAGTCCCGTAAATAACGATTCAGGATATGAGGCATTACTTGGTATTCAAGCGTGTGCCAAAGGTCGAGAGGGAATATCTCCCTATTTGACAAGATCCAGCGCCCGGCCAGATCTCGTCAATCTTTTTAGGGGCGCAACAATACATTTCAATTAAGCGTTGATCCCCGAAAGCAAATAGTTTCTATAGGCTCCAATACCAGCCAGCATCGTCAGAAACTGGAGGAGCGCCAGGCATTTCCACAAGGACATCGGAGTATAAAGATGACAGTCCATTGAATATCCCATTAAAATTGTTCCCAGATATGCAGCCATGTTATTCTGCCTTGTCGACACCTACACTCATCAAGCTGTGCTTAGCGACATTAGCAAGGGTTCTTGAACCCATGTTACAATTGATGGCCTTAGTTCTTTGGGGCATTAAATGCCCGCCATGTGACCGCAGCTTTTTTGCAGACTGCGGTGCCGTTCTTGAACCTAGACGTGTAGCCTGCACAGCGGATCTCCAAGCCCAATTAAGGGCAATTAAGCCTCTCTCCTTATTGGTGAGAGTTTTATGATCATTCGCACCAAGCCTCTCAATAAGCCTAAGCGATGCGCTTTTATTGTCCCAACCTCTTAAAGAGCGTATTGGTTTACCAGAGAAGGCCGATGGTCTATGCATGCGAAGATAGAATAGGTTCGGCCTTGTCCTTAAGACTCAAACAGGTGCATTCGTCAAAAGCCCTTGCTGGCCAGTCATCTGTCGGCTTGTGGAGCCTAGCGCGCCCACTCTGCCAATCAACGCACAGTATTGCCAAATCGAAAAATCTTGGAAATAACTCTGGAACTTTTGAACAGATAGAGATATGTAGACGAAACTTTAGATAGTCATAGTTGAGAGGTACTTTACAATAAGTACGCAAAATTTAGGGACCGTAATGAGTTCAAAGGCTGATCCATGGGTCCTGAAAATTTGTCACCTCTTGCTTGCCAAAAAGACATTTATGGACCGATCGGCATGATTTTTTTATACCCACCACAATAGGGTGGAGGTGTACTACTAGCCATTCCGTTTATAACACCTCGAAATATTCATCTAAGACCCCATAACGTATGTATATTCTTGATCGTCTCGTCGTTCTGAATTAATCTAGCCATGTCCGTCCGACCGTCGAAATCACGGTATTGGTCGAACGCGTAAAGCTTGCCGCTTGAAATACTTAATATCGATGTAGATCGTTCGGAATTGCAAAAGGAGCATTTCGGAGCACCGTAGCGCAGAGGTTAGCATGTCCGCCTATGACGCTGAACGCCTGGGTTCGAATCCTGGCGAGACTAAGACCTTAAATCGGCGGATCAGTCTCTATGGGGGCTATATCAAGATATAGTCCGTAATAGCCCATCTTAGAACTTAATCAGCTTTCAGCTCAATACTCAATTTTTAAAGATTGTAGGCTTCATCTCAACAGTCAGGCGGACGGACATGGCTAGATCGCCTTAGATTTTTATGACAATTAAGAATTTATATGCTTTATAGGATCGGAAATGAATATTTCGATGCGTTGCAAATGAAATGATAAAATTAATTTACCCTCATCCTTCGGTGGTGGGTATAAAAAATCATTGTAATCCAATAACTCATAAACCGATAGAGATATACTGGACATTTCCGCTTGCTTTTTGAAGGGTTTTACGAGCTCAAGCCGATCGGTCCATAAATGACTATTTGCCAAGCAGAACAAAATTTGACATACTCGAGGTGACCAACTTTTAAGCCCCATGGATCAGACTCTTGGCCCACTAGGCGCCCCAAATACTGCTTGCATTCTCATTGGAAAACACCTCAACATTGACTATGCAAAGTTTCGTGAACATATCTCTATCCGCTGATGGTTGTTGGAATCAGGGAGTGGTTTTGGGCTTAAACTCAGAGACACTCAACGTCGGTATGACGGTGAGAGAATCGGACGAGTGTACGGTATTTGAAGCAGGGTGCCTAACAATAGCCTCAAAAGAAATTCTGCCAAAGGCTTTGCCGTCTTCGAAGTTGACGATACATGCGGGTATTATGGCGGCCCTCAAGGGCTCGGGTTCGAAGCGGCGAGGACGAAGTTGCTTATTGTTTGCTTAAAGTAAATACGTTTCAAATTCAGTTTTTTCTTTTATGCGGTTAAACTAGTGGATTATTAGTTCTCTCTAATACTAAAGTGAAAGGTTCCTATATAAATACTTTACTTATTACAGAAATTATAGTTCCAATTTTTTAGCGGAATTCATGTTGGTGGGTAATAAAGGTTAGACCCTTCCTAACATAGCGTTTTTTAGCGTTTTTTCTTCAATCAAGGCTAAAGGTTTTGTGTTAGCTAATCTTACCTTTTTTATGTACAGGTGACCAATGAGTGATGGAGTAATATTTCGCAGGCATCTAAAACAGATAAAGAAAATCACATTTAAATATTTTATAAGCATTTCATAAACTCTTTCTTACATAAAGAGGATAAATAAAAACGAGAATAATTCGGCTGAATTGCACCTTATAAACATGGATAGGAGTCTATTCAGATAAAAACTGCGACCTCTAGAGGCTCATAAAGTAACTACAATCGGGAGTTATTATAAGAGTTATAATAGGTTTTGAACCGATTCGCTTTTGGGGGCCAAAGTAGAAATGATCGTCCAAAATTTATACAAGTTCAAGAACCAAACCGGGAACTCAGTATATGGAATCTTCATTTATACATGGGCCAATTTACTTTAGTTAGCCATTGCAGAACATTCATTTCTCTAGCCAAAAGAAGAATAGATTTCCAAGCCGCTCGATCTTCTGCGCTCCTTCTACAATCTCTGACATTCAGTTTCGAGATGTCTCTCTCCACTTGGTCACTCCATCAGAATTTCGGTCTTTCCCTTTTGCGTGTTCTAATATGGTCGTCTGCAAAAGACTTCATTACTGTAGCTTCTTCACTCATTCTAATAGCATCATCTTGTCAACGCAACCATTATATTTTGATGCAAATACCTACGCTGTCGTCGGCATACAGCTCATGTAGCTGGTGGATCCTACGACGCCCATTTTCTTCATTAACGCAGACTAGTTCATATATTTTACGAAGGATCTTTCTCTCAAACACTCCAAGTACTGGTTCATATGCTTTCTCAAGTACCCGTGTCTGGAAGCCATACAACAGCCATTTGTGATTTTTGTTCGGTTACGGCGGTGCCGAGTTAGTTTGACAAATCACCAAATTATTGCAGTATAAGTTAAAATCGAACGAACACATATATGGGAGCAATATCCAAATCTGAACAGATTCTGACGTATAACCGTACATATTGTGGTAGTCGTAGAAGAAAGCGTTGTGCAAATTTTTGAGAAGATTGATTGAGAAATACGCTTGCAAAGGTTCTAGGAGTCAAAATCGGGCGATAACCTGATATAGCTCCCATATAAACCAATATCCCGATTAGTTTGCTCAGCCCTTAAAGGCCTAAATTTTTGATTTTGTAAATATTTTGTATATATATTCGAGAAGAGGGTCTCAGTGAGGGGTATGTTGGCACTGACTGAGTTATTGGCGTCTTCAAATAAGGCGGAGGTGAGCGTCGGATCTTTGAGCAAACGGCTAGCTACACCCAGGTATACATATGCGATCCCACAATATCCATGCGGAGCGCTGGGCCAGTAACCCGATCGTGAAACTACAATTACTCTGAGAAACAAATGAATAGAAAAAAACGGACCCTGCTGCAAACACTACGGATGGCGACGGCATGCTCCACTCGACTGACCCAACTGCTTGATGAAAGCACTCCTTGTTCCGATGATACAATTGCGCAGGGGCCAACTATTGCCCACTCCATGAAAAATGCCGCGAAATCTGTACTTGGGTACCGAAAGCCTCCTCTAAGAAATCCATGGTACGACTAAGAGTGTCGAGATGCTACTGAAGCCAAGAATGCGGTATATGGAGCAACCCTGCAATCAGTAGCAACGCGACAGATGAAGGAGGGGTATCGGGAGAAAAAGAGAGAGGAGAAACGTCTAGTCCGCACAAAGAAAAAGAAAATGGAAAGACGCGAGTGTGAGCGAATTGAGATGTACAGGAGTCAGAATGAAGTCCGAAAATTCTACCAACGAATTGAACATCAAACCGATGGCTTTGGTGCAGGCACATCCTCCCGCAGAGACAAGAAGGAAATCTGGTAACTGACACAGATAGCATGCTGAGGATATGGAAATAATATTTTACCCAACTGCTAGTGTCCGACGTTGGCGGCGAAGAGGGTACTGCGGAACCAATCCCTGATGATGGTATAGAATGTTTACCTGATTGTCAGAACAAGTGACCCGATTGAAGAACAACAAGGCAGCAGGAGCCGATGGGTTACCAACTGATCTGTTTAGGACCGGAGGCAACATGCTGATAAGGCATATGCATCAGATTGTCTGCGCACTCTGGCTAGAAGAACGCATAACCGATGATTGGAACCTCAGCATACTATGTTCCATACACAACAAAGGAGACAAGACGGAATGTGCCAATTACAGAGGAATAAGTCTCCTCCACATCGCATAAAAGAAACTATCGAGCGTACTGTCTGAAAAATAAAAACCTAAAGTCAATGAGAAAATTGGGCTTTACCAATGTGTTTACCTGATTGTCAGAACAAGTAACCCGATTGAAGAACAACAAGGCAGCAGGAGCCGACCGGTTACCAACTGATCTGTTTAGGACCGGAGGCAACATGCTGATAAGGCATATGCATCAGATTGTCTGCGCACTCTGGCTAGAAGAACGCATTCCCGATGATTGGAAACCGTACACAAGAAAGGAGACAAGACGGAATGTGCCAACTACAGAGGAAAAAGTCTCCTCCTCATCGCATACAAGATACTCTCGAGCGTACCGTGTGAAAGATTAAAACCTAAAGTCAATGAAAAAATTGGGCTTTACCAATGTGGCTTTAGACCTGGTAATTCCACCCTGGACTAGATATTCACACTGCACAAGGTTTTATATGTTCAAGGGTATTTCTAACCATATCTGAGTTCGGTATTCCTGCAAAATTAATACGACTCTGCAGAATGACAGTTGCACGTTCACCATTAAGAATAGGAAAGAATCTCTCCGACTCATATAATACCAACCAGGTCTCAGACAAGGAGACATCCTATCGTGTGATCTCTTGAGTAACCTGCTGGAGGAGATTATAAAGGGTGATTTTTTTGAGGTTAGGATTTTCATGCATTAGTATTTGACCGATCACGTGGGATTTCAGACATGGTGTCAAAGAGAAAGATGCTCAGTATGCTTTGACATTTCATCATGAATAGACTTACTAACGAGCAACGCTTGCAAATCATTTTCAGTGAATGGGCCCTAGAAAAGTTGGCAGAAAATCCGTTTTTTTATCGACAAATTTTGTTCAGCGATGAGGCTCATTTCTGGTTGAATGGCTATGTAAATAAGCAAAATTGCCGCATTTGGAGTGAAGAGCAACCAGAAGCCGTTCAAGAACTGCCCATGCATCCCGAAAAATGCACTGTTTTGTGTGGTTTGTACGCTGGTGGAATCATTGGACCGTATTTTTTCAAAGATGCTGTTGGACGCAACGTTACGGTGAATGAACACATTTCGAACCGAACACTGATTTTGGTAATAAAATTCAATGATTTGCAAGCGTTGCTCGTTAGTAAGTCTATTCATGATGAAATGTCAAAGCATACTGAGTATCTTTCTCTTTGACACCATGTCTGAAATCCCACGTGATCTGTCAAATACTAATGCATGAAAATCCTAACCTCAAAAAAATCACCCTTTACGAGATGCAGATGTGAAGAGATATGGCACACCAACCACAAGAGAACACATGCTTCTCGCCTATGCCGACGACATCGACATCATGGTAATCCGCCGGAAGTAGTAACTACAGATCATAATACACGGATGGATTAAAGCTAGAGGGCAGAGTGGGCCTGGGGGTATACACTGAGAACCCAGGGACTGAGATCGGTTTTAGACTGCCTGACCATAATACGGATCCGGGCGATCACGAAATGCGTGAAGTGGTGTGGTGCTAACGCGAGGACGTCGAGTGTGAACATCTTTACCGACAGCGAAATTGCCATAAGGGCAATAACAACCAGGACGGTAATGTCACGAACAGTCTTGCAGTGTAAAAAGGAGATTAACGCCTTCTCTGAGGATGGCAAAATCCACATCGTTTGGGTGCCGGGCCATAACGGAGTGAGGGGAAATGAAAGGGCAGACGAATTGGCTGTGAAGTCCGGAGGACTGCCTTCAATAAACTTGGTTAACCCGAAGCCCTTCGGGTCGACGCAGTCCGAATTAAGGGAATGGGCGACGAATACGCATGCAACATTGTAGAACAGCGAAACGGTCGGTAGGATGGCGAAATCCTATGGGGGGATCCAGATCGTGAGAAGACGAGGCTATATCTGAAGGGAGGTAAGAAGGAGGTTAGTATAGCTATTGGTATCATTACGGGACACATAGGACTACGAGCTCACTTATGTTAAATCGGTGCGGCACGTCAAAGCATGTGTAAGGCATGCGGGGAAGATGATGAGATGTTGGGGCATTTCCTTTGTCATTGCCCGGCTTTCGCGTCCAACAGATACCGGTACATACGTGGAGACACAATACCGGGCATGAACCAACTTATTGGAGTGGTATTGAAAAGAATTAAGGATTTTGTAACTAACTTAAAAACTTATTTTTAGAGGTTACTTTATAGTTTTTAGAGCGCACAACAAGCCGATTACTGGCTTAGATGTATGTCCATAGTGGCATGGGACTGATTAATATCTGCACCATCTTTTCAACCTTACCTAACTGCAGCCTTTGAAAGAATCGAAAGAGAATCATTGAAAATGGGTCTGGCAGTAAATTGAGATAAATCAAAATTGATCAAAACGCCTTATACAACCGACCAGATAAAAAAAATGGAGAATGTTGGGAACCACAACTCTTTGAGATGGTCAGCAACTTTATCTACCTCGGCACTGCCGCAACCGAAACGAATGACACTAGTTTTGAACTAAAGCGAAGAATAATACTGTCAAATAGATTAAGTAGACTGTTTAGAAACAAGACCACCTCTCGACAGACGCAGATTACACTGTACAAGACACAGATACTACCGGTGTTGTTTTATGGTTCTGAGGCATAAATACTTGTGAAAGTAGACGAGGTAGTACTTGGAGTGTTTGAGAGAACGATTCTTCGAAAAAGATATGGACCAGATTGCATAAATGGAGAATATAGGAGTAGTATGAACCACAAGCTATATGAGCTGTATGACGACGATAGCATAGTTACACGCCTCAAAATACAACGGCTGCGTTGGCTAGTTCATGTTTTCAGAATGGACGAAGAAGCTCGACCAAAGAAGACTTTTGAAGGACAACACAGTGGTACACGCAAACCGGGACGACCGATGGAAAGATCAAGTGGTGGGAGAAACTTCGAAACTTGGTGTCAGAGATTATAAAATGAACGCAGATGATGAGGCGCTTGGAACCCCTGGGGAGCAAATGTTCTGTCATACCCAATTAAAGTAAAATAAAGTATATATTTTGTACATAAATTACACATGTGCCCTCCAACTTAGTTCATTTGTGTATGTTTTTGGTAGATTCCATGGTGGCGAGTACCGAAGATTCGGCCCGGCCGAACAAGCACGTTTTTATTTGTTCATCCTTCTTTCTCTTTTTGTCCTTCCTCTAGGCCTTAAATGAAAACTATTTAAAAATTCCATTTTATCAATACTTATAGCCATTTGTTTAGATTCTTAGAATTCTTTTCCATAATTCTCACAGTCCATTATTTAATATTTTAAGTGCCCAAGGTTAAAGAGCTTCTGAATCACCAATGAATATATGTCGATTTCTGAATGAAAATCTATCGTCAAATAATTTTTTTCGGTTTTAATATTCGCATGGAAAATATCAGATAAACTGCAATAGCGCACATACATGGTATATCGATAATGTGCATTACAGTTTGGCAGTGTTTATTGTCAAACGTAATGAACAACTCTTTAGCAGAATTGGCGTAAAATAAAATAAACGCTACAAGTTCAATTGTACAGATACTATACAATTCGTCATGAATTTTCTAAATTAAATAGGAAACTTTAATAAACAAATACAATGTTAGGTTTAAGAAATTTAAATCGCTTTAAAATTGGTATGGGTCAAAGAGTCAGAGTCTGTAGTCATTGATTAACTCATAGAATAGCACACGCCAATGTGGTCGAGTGGCTTTTCACTAAACTTAGTAACAACATTTATTTAAACTTAATTACTTCCACAATTTCACAAATTAGAGGATTTGTGGATCTACTTTTACAGAGTTCTGATGAACTTGAAGTCTTAAAGATTGGTGTTAAGGATTTTTATCGCATCCGAAAAAACACCAACCGAAAAAACAGCATCCAACCTATGATTGCTCATCACTCTGGATATATTTGTATGCCATACACCATAAAATGGGTATATACTCATATCGCCATTCCGTAACTCATCGACTTGTAACTCATCGAAATATTGATGTGAGGTCCATCAAATAAAATATTCTTGATCGTCTCAACAGTTTTAATCGATTAAATCATGTCCGTTCGTCTGTCCATCCGTCCGTCTGTCTGTTGAAAGCACGCGAACTTTCGAAGGAGTAAAGCAAGGTGCTTGAAATGTTTACCAAAACTCCCATTAGTGCGCGAAGATTATACGAGATGCAGGTGTCAACAAGCATGGCACAGTACCCACATATGCTACTTGCTTATACCGACGACATCGATATTGTAGGTCGGCCACCGGAAGAAGCAATCGCAGCATTTGAAAGTATCGAAAGAGAATCAACGAAAATGGGTTTGGCAGTAAATGGAGATTAGACCAAGTGGATGATATAAACTCCCACAAAGCCCCTCGTAAAGCCGATCTGATGAAGAAAATTGAGAAAGTTGGGAACTACAACTTTGAGATAGTCAGCAACTTTATCTACCTCGGCACCGCCGTAACCGAAACAAACGAAACCAGTTTTGAAATAAAACAAAGTATAATATTGGCTAACCGATGCTATGTAGGACTAAGGAAGCAGATGAGGAGCAAAGCCACCTCTAGACAGACAAAGATTACACTATACAAGATACTGATACAACCCGTGCTGTTATATGGCTCCGACAATGGGTACTTGCTAAAGAGAATGAGAAAGTACTTGGAGTGTTTGAGAGAAAAATTCTTCGTAAAATATATGGACCAGATTAAGTTAATGAAGAAAATGGACATCGTATGAATCACGAGCTCTATAACGACGAAAGCATAGTGAAACGCATGTAAAATACGAAGGTTGCGTTGGCTAGGTCATGTTGTCAGAGCAGATAAGGAAGATCCAGCAAAGAAGTCTCTTGAAGGCGACTTATATAGTATATATAGAAAACGCAAAAGAGGAACACCAAAACTCCCATGGAGTTACCAAGTGGAAAGCAACATCTCGAAACTGTGTGTCAGAAATTGGAGAAGAAATACAGAAGGTCGAGATGCTTGGGCATCTGTTCTACGTTCAGCTAGAGAAATACATTTTCTGTAATGGCAAATTTAAAAACGTAAATGTACTTATCATTACTGCAGGTCGATTGGGATCGTAAATGGGCCATAAGGGTCCATTCTTGATATAACTATTTTATAAACCGATCTCCTGATTTGTCTTCTTAAGGCTCTTGAGAGCGCATTTATTATCAGAGTTAGCAGAAACTATGCACATGGTGTTTTGTTTTGACTCCCAATAACCAAATACGTTCACTATCGGTCCATAACCTGATATAGCTCCCATATACACCGAATTTTGGTTTGCAGTTCTTGAGCTTCTATAGGGCCCAATTATTATCCAATTTGGCTAGATTTTGTGCGTGATGATTTGCTATGACTACCAATAACCGGAGGCCACCGTAGCGCAGAGGTTGGCATGTCCGACTATGACGCTGAATGTCTGGGTTCGAATCCTGGAGAGACCATCAGACAACATTTTCAGCGACGGCTTTCCCCTCCTAATTCGGCCAACATTTGTGAGATACTATGCCATGAAAAGCTTCTCTCCAGAGAGGCGTCGCACTGCGCTACACCGTTCGGACTCGGCTATAAAAAGGAGGCCCCTTTTCATTGAGCTTAAACTTGAATCGGACTGCAATCATTGATAGGTGAAAGTTTGCCCCTATTCCTTAGTGGAAAGTTCAAAGGCAAAATTTGCAATTTGCCAATAACTGTTGAGGATTGAAGGGTAAAAAGGGAAAAAAGACTTGGGCATGGCATTGACAACAATGCCAACAGGATTACAACTGCACTATTGAGGTCTTTCGAAGATAGTTGTCATCTCCGAAAAGGAAATCAGCCCAAAAAATATCCTGGATGACCGGGAAGATTCACAATATTGGAAAAGGGATCCACAGACTTTTTAACAGAGCACGTGATAAAAATGTGGATGTGTATTACACACGGCTCAAGAAAAACAATAAGATTACTAGAGCGGCAAAAGTGCCTCCTGACAATAGGCCGTTAATAACGCCGCCAAGATGAAAAAGCTTCTCCCAAAAACCCATGTCCAAGCTGAAACGATAGCAGACGACATGGGAGTGAGAGCAGCGACAACGGAGGACATGTTGAGGCTTTTGATGAAAACCAATTTTCCACAAGATAATGACATTGATCGAAGGTTTGTAATAACGGAATTAATGGTGAAGGAATCCTTGAAGAGCTTCAAAACATTTAAGTTCACCCGGACCTGATGGAATATTTCCGGTGTTACTACAGAAGGAGGCAGACTATTCAGCGCCTCGTCTGGCCAAAATGTTCACAGCGTGCCTAGGACTTGCATATGCTCCGATAGCCAGGCAGGATGCAAGGGTGGTGTTTATACCCAAGAACGGCAAGGCAGGTTATGCGACACCAAAGTCCTACAGACCCATAAGCCTTACGTCCTTTCTACTCAAAACCATGGAACCTATTTTGGACACCATGATATAGAGTATGACATCCAGCGAACTGCTCAAATACAAACAACATGCCTATGTCAGTGGAAGGTCGGTGGAGACTGCCCTGCACGAGGTTGTGCATAATACTAAAGAATCCTCCGATGTCAACACGTACACATTGGTGTTATGCATTCACTTCGAGGAGGCTTTTAACACTATGCGGAGCGACACACTGATCCAATCCTCAGACTAGTAACGCGTGGACCGGTTCCTTAGAGACTGAATAAATCATATACTAAGGAACAGGTGGATAAATAGTGGGTCCCATGGTATAAATATAAGGGTGTAGCACAAGGCACGCCATAGAGGGCATTTCATCGCCACTCCTATGGGTGACTACCAAAAATTACCTATTACAGATGGTGACTGAGAAGGGATTTGAACCCATCTGCTAAGCAGGCGATGTTACAATACTACTAAGGGGTAAAGATCCGAACCAGATATGCAGAAGGGTATTGGATATGGCATATGGCTAGACCCGGAGGTCTCTACATTATCCCAGAGAAGATTGAAATATGCCTGTTCATGAGGAAGACAAAGGTGGGCTAATTTACAGCACCACGTTTCATCAATAAGACGATTTCGATGTCTGACAAGGTCAAATACTAAGGTGTGATCTTGGACAGGAAACTGAATTGAAAGTGTCACATTCAGGAGCGTACTGAGAAGGTTCGCAGATGTTGGGCACTATGTAAAATCCCAGTGCCTGAATCCAAGGATAGTCCACTGGCTCTCCAGGAACGTGATTAGACCAACACTTACTTACGCCTCCGTAGTTTTGTGGACTGCTATGGAGAAAAGTGCAACATAAGGACTATACAACAAGTTCAGAGAACATGTTGTCTTGGCATAGACGGAGCGATGAGGACTTCGCCCACTAGAGCACTATTCTAGATTACCGACCCATTGACACGCAGATTAGGTGTGAGGCAGCCACTGCGGCTATGAGACTAAAGGAAAGGAAGGGAAGAAGTGTCCGATTGTATACCTGAGATTAACCTTGAGGTCGAGTGTGAGGCACTTCTGACAGCGGCACAGTCTTGGATTGACGGAACCCTGTATTGCCATCTGGAAGATCATGTTACACGAATGAATCAAAGCTAGAAGACAGAGTGGGCCTGACAGCCTAGGGACTGAGATCTGTTTTAGACTGTAAATGCAAATTTTGCCCATGAACATTCCACTAAGTAACAGGGGCAAACTTCTCACATATCAATGAGTGCAGTCCGATTCAAGTTTAAGCTCAAAGATAAGGAGCCTCCTTTTTATAGCCGAGTCCGAACGACGTGCCACAGTGCGACACCTCTATGGAGAGAAGTTTTACATGGCATAGTACCTCACAAATGTTGCCAGCATTAGGAAGCGAAAACCATCGCATGAAATTTTTTCTGATGGTCTCGCCAGGATTCGAACCCAGGCGTTCAGCGTCATAGGCGGACATGCTTACCTGTGCGCTACAGTGGCTGCTTTAGACTGCCTGACCATAAAGCGGTCCAGCAGGCGGAGATCCGGGCGATCACGAAATGCGTAAGGTGGTGTGGTACTAAAACGAGGACGTCAAGTGTGAACATCTTTGCGGACAGTCAAATTGCCATAAGGGCAATAACAACCAGGACGGTAAGGTCACCAACAGTTTTGCAGTGTAAGACGGAGATTAACGCCTTCTATAAGGATGGCACGATCTGCATCGTTTGGGTACTGGAGAAAGGGGGAGTGAAAGGGCAGACGATTTGGCGGTGAAGGCCAGAGGACTGCCGTCAATAAGATTGGTTAAACCGAAGCCTTTCGGGTCGACGCAGTCCGAGCTAAGGGCGGCGAATGCGCATGCAACCCTGCGGAACAGCTGTAAACGGTCGGTAGGACGGCGAAAATCCTATGGGCGAATCCAGATCGTGAGAAGACGAGGCTATAACTGAGAGGAAGTAAGAATGAGGTCAGTATAGCTATCGCTATCATAACGAGACACATAGGACTACGAGCTCACTTATGTAAAATCGGTGTGGCAATTGATAGCATGTGTAGGGTATGCGGGGAAGATGATGAAACGTTGGAGCAATTCCTATGTCATTGTCCGGCTTTCGCGGTTAGCTGACAGCGGCACTTAGGTGGAGACACAATATCAGACTTGAACCAACTTAGGGGCGTGGCATAGGAAACAATTAAGGATTTTGTAAGTAGCTGGGAATTCCTAACTTAGATTTTCTTTTTCGAGGTTACTTTTTTTAGTATTTAGAGTGGACAACAAGCCGATTTATGGCTTAGGTGTCCATAGTTGCATGGGGCGGATTAACATCCGCACTATTTCAACCTATCGTAACTGAACCTTAATGTAAGACTTGATCTAATTTAAAATAAAAACTCATCAAGATATGATAGAGGGATATGAGATTGTAAAAATTTCATCACTGTAGTGTCCACAGCATGGGCGGTTAAATATACGCAACATTTTTTCCGCCTAACCTAATCAACCAATATCAGTGCCAAATATGTTTAAAATCAGCCCATCGATTATGCAATTATTATCTGATTTGGCTGAAATTTTGCACAATGACTTCTTCTATGATCTCAAGCATTGATGACACGTATGCTCTGAATCTGTCAAAACCTGACATACTATATAAACAAATTTCCTGTTGCGTTTCTTGAGCCCCTAGAAAGAGCAGTTCTTATCTGATTTGTCTGAAATTTGGAACAACGACTTATTTCATGACCATCTACATCCGAACCAAGTATGGCCGAATTGGTCCATAACCTGATATATTCGGTTGCCCGAAAAGTAATTGCGGATTTTTTAAAAGAAAGTAAATGCATTTTTAATAAAACTTAGTATGAACTTTAATCAAATATACTTTTTTTACACTTTTTTTCCAAAGCAAGCTAAAAGTAACAGCTGATAACTGACAGAAGAACAGAGTCACAAGCTGTGAAAAAAATTGTCAACGCCGACTATATGGAAAATCCGCAATTACTTTTTGGGCAACCCAATAGCTTACATACAAACCGATCTCCCGATTATGATTTTTGAGCCTAGATAGCTCAATTATTATCCGATTTGGCTGCAATTTCGCACAACGGCTTTTTCTATGATCTCCAAAATTGGTGCCAAGTATGGTCTGAATCGGTCCAAACCTGATATAGCTCTCATATTATCCGATCTCCCGATTTAACTTCTTAAGCCTCTAGAGGGCGCGATAGCATAGCAATGTTTGTCCTTTATCATTTCTTTGTCTATAAAGAGATACCGTGCAAAGAACTTGACAAATGCTTTCCATATTTAGTTACTGTTGTTGCAACCACATTTGTTTGTAGGGTTGGCGATTCTCGTCAAGCTTCATGGATGAGCAAGCTCGTACCAGTCCATGGGTGAGATCGCCGTGGGAACATCGTGGCCCTTGTTATATCGAGTATCATAGAAATTCTTAACCAAGAGGCGGTGAAGGCCGGCCTCTCACTGAACTCTCCACTTGATACCACTGATTGTCCGCTATTGCAGCTGCGACTACTCCGTATATGGAGCATCTCAAAATCAGCAACCTGTGGACGCGCTCTGTAGCTCCCAACTGAGCTTGTCGTAATGATGATGATGACAACTTGGAACCGAGAGTTCCATCCCGTGTGGTTGTCTTAGTCATCCCTGCCGGGAGTGCTATACATGATGGATGGTATATAAGATTCGGCCAGGGCTGAACTTTATGCGCTATTACTTTTTTATTCTTTACTAACACACATAAGTATTTGTATATACAGGTGCATTATCATACTTGAGTTTTTAAAAGACCCTACTTCCAGAGAATTTTGGACAAAAGGATTTTTTGAAAGTACTGAATTTTTTTTGTACTGGACTAAGTATTCCTTAGCCTTTCTTTTAGTTCAATTGCAGAAATGGACGAAAGTTTTTTGACAGTTTAGCTTAAGTATTTTTTGTTTCCTTTTCATCACGCGTCTATTGTTTTAAATAATTCCTCCCAACAATGAAGATAATTTAAATGAACCGTAATTGATAAAGGCCAGCCAACAGCTGCACTCTCAATATTTTTGCACACAACAAAAGGCCACTACGGACATTTAGCTCTCACCATGCTAACAAAGTGTGCACGTTTAAAGCAAAATTGTTTATTTTTACACCATATTTACTGAACATTAAATCCATCAGCAATAGAAAGAAGATGGGGCAACGGAAAAACAAAGCCCCTTAGATATTCCCCATATTTGCACACCCCCACGCTCACACACACACACACACACCCACACAATCGAAGCAATAAATCATATTCATATAAAAATGATGGAATTTTGATTGGATTTGAGTTTGATTGGGATAAAAATATATTCAAACAAACAATTGCAAGCAAATCAAAGAAAAAACAAAAAATATAGCAAAACTATATTTAAAGCATGGGGAAATGAAACAGATGCAACGGACTGTATTTATGGCATAACAATATGTAAGCAGATATTAAATGTTGATATTATGCAGGCCTGCATCACGATGGACCGACCAATTGCCAATGTAACATATATTGTTTGGTGTTTATTGCAAACATTTCTTGTTTAGCTCGTTATCACTACACATTGTTATTAAACCAGACTGAGAGCAGCTGCCTAATAAACACTCAGTCCAAATGACTGAAGTGTGAAACTTGGTGTTTGAGAGAATATTGCTCTTAAAATAGAGGACCAAAATGAGACAGGCATTTTCAAAATACATAGATTGGGTTTGGTGTTATAAAGACCTTGTGGTCTTATAAAGGCCTAGTGGTCCTATAAAGACCAGGTGGTCTTAATAAAATCATGTGGTCTTATAAAGGCCTAGTGGTCCTATAAAGACCAGGTGGTTCTAATAAAATCATGTGGTATTATAACGACCTGGTGGTCTTATAAAGACCTGGTGGTCTTATAAAGACCTGGTGGTCTTATAAAGACCTGGTGGTCTTATAAAGACCCGGTGGTCTTATAAAGACCTGGTGGTCTAATAAAGACCTGGTGGTCTTATAAAGACCTGGTGGTCTTATAAAGACCTGGTGGTCTTATAAAGACCTGGTGGTCTTATAAAGACCTGGTGGTCTTATAAAGACCTGGTGGTCTTATAAAGACCTGGTGGTCTTATAACGACCTGGTGGTCTTATAACGACCTGGTGGTCTTATAAAGACCTGGTGGTCTTATAAAGACCTGGTGGTCTTATAAAAACCTGGTGGTCTTATAAAAACCTGGTGGTCTTATAAAGACCTGGTGGTCTTATAAAGACCTGGTGGTCTTATAAAGACCTGGTGGTCTTATAAAGACCTGGTGGTCTTATAAAGACCTGGTGGTCTTATAAAGACCTGGTGGTCTTATAAAGACCCGGTGGTCTTATAAAGACCTGGTGGTCTTATAAAGACCTGGTGGTCTTATAAAGACCTGGTGGTCTTATAAAGACCTGGTGGTCTTATAAAGACCTGGTGGTCTTATGAAGACATGGTGGTCTTATAAAGACTTGGTGGTCTTATAAAGACCTGGTGGTCTTATAAAGACCTGGTGGTCTTATAAAGACCTGGTGGTCTTTTAAAGGCCTGGTGGTGTTATAAAGACCTGATGGTCTTATAAAGGACTGATGGTCTAATAAAGAACTGATGGTCTTTTAAAGACCTGATCTTCTTTTAAAGACTTGGTGGTCTTTTAAAGACCTGGTGGACTATTAAAGACATGGTGGTCTTATAAAGACCTAGTGGTCTTATAAAGACCTGGTGGTCTTATAATGACCTGGTGGTCTTATAAAGACCTGGTGGTCTTATAAAGACCTGGTGGTCTTATAAAGACCTGGTGGTCTTATAAAGACCTGGTGGTCTTATAAAGACCTGGTGGTCTTATAAAGACCTGGTGGTCTTATAAAGACCTGGTGGTCTTATAAAGACCTGGTGGTCTTATAAAGACCTGGTGGTCTTATAAAGACCTGGTGGTCTTATAAAGACCTGGTGGTCTTATAAAGACCTGGTGGTCTTCTAAAGACCTGGTGGTCTTCTAAAGACCTGGTGGTCTTCTAAAGACCTGGTGGTCTTCTAAAGACCTGGTGGTCTTCTAAAGACCTGGTGGTCTTCTAAAGACCTGGTGGTCTTCTAAAGACCTGGTGGTCTTCTAAAGACCTGGTGGTTTTCTAAAGACCTGGTGGTCTTCTAAAGACCTGGTGGTCTTATAAAGACCTGGTGGTCTTATAAAGACCTGGTGGTCTTATAAAGACTTAGTGGTCTTATAAAGACCTGGTGGTCTTATAAAGATCTGGTGGTCTTATAAAGACCTGGTGGTCTTATAAAGACCTGGTGGTCTTATAAAGACCTGGTGGTCTTATAAAGACCTGGTGGTCTTATAAAGACCTGGTGGTCTTATAAAGACCTGGTGGTCTTATAAAGACCTGGTGGTCTTATAAAGACCTGGTGGTCTTATAAAGACCTGGTGGTCTTATAAAGACCTGGTGGTCTTATAAAGACCTGGTGGTCTTATAAAGACCTGGTGGTCTTATAAAGACCTGGTGGTCTTATAAAGACCTGGTGGTCTTATAAAGACCTGGTGGTCTTATAAAGACCTGGTGGTCTTATAAAGACCTGGTGGTCTTATAAAGACCTGGTGGTCTTATAAAGACCTGGTGGTCTTATAAAGACCTGGTGGTCTTATAAAGACCTGGTGGTCTTATAAAGATCTGAGGGTCTTATAAAGACCTGGTGGTCTTATAAAGACCTGGTGGTCTTATAAAGACCCGGTGGTGTTTTAAAGACCTGGTGGTCTTGTAAAGACCTGGTGGTCTTATAAAGACCTGGTGGTCTTATAAAGACCTGGTGGTCTTATAAAGACATGGTGGTCTTATAAAGACCTGGTGGTCTTATAAAGACCTGGTGGTCTTATAAAGACCTGGTGGTCTTGTAAAGACCTGGTGGTCTTATAAAGACCTGGTGGTCTTATAAAGACATGGTGGTCTTATAAAGACCTGGTGGTCTTATAAAGACCTGGTGGTCTTATAAAGACCTAGTGGTCTTATAAAGACCTGGTGGTCTTTTAAAGACCTAGTGGTCTTATAAAGACCTGGTGGTCTTTTAAAGACCTGGTGGTCTTTTAAAGACCTGGTGGACTATTAAAGACCTGGTGGTCTTATAAAGACCTGGTGGTCTTATAAAGACCTGGTGGTCTTATAAAGACCTGGTGGTCTTATAAAAACCTGGTGGTCTTATAAAAACCTGGTGGTCTTATAAAGACCTGGTGGTCTTATAAAGACCTGGTGGTCTTATAAAGACCTGGTGGTCTTATAAAGACCTGGTGGTCTTATAAAGACCTGGTGGTCTTATAAAGACCTGGTGGTCTTATAAAGACCTGGTGGTCTTATAAAGACCCGGTGGTCTTATAAAGACCTGGTGGTCTTATAAAGACCTGGTGGTCTTATAAAGACCTGGTGGTCTTATAAAGACCTGGTGGTCTTATGAAGACATGGTGGTCTTATAAAGACCTGGTGGTCTTATAAAGACTTGGTGGTCTTATAAAGACCTGGTGGTCTTATAAAGACCTGGTGGTCTTATAAAGACCTGGTGGTCTTTTAAAGGCCTGGTGGTGTTATAAAGACCTGATGGTCTTATAAAGAACTGATGGTCTTATAAAGAACTGATGGTCTTTTAAAGACCTGATCTTCTTTTAAAGACTTGGTGGTCTTTTAAAGACCTGGTGGACTATTAAAGACCTGGTGGTCTTATAAAGACCTAGTGGTCTTATAAAGACCTGGTGGTCTTATAAAGACCTGGTGGTCTTATAAAGACCTGGTGGTCTTATAAAGACCTGGTGGTCTTATAAAGACCTGGTGGTCTTATAAAGACCTGGTGGTCTTATAAAGACCTGGTGGTCTTATAAAGACCTGGTGGTCTTATAAAGACCTGGTGGTCTTATAAAGACCTGGTGGTCTTATAAAGACCTGGTGGTCTTATAAAGACCTGGTGGTCTTATAAAGACCTGGTGGTCTTATAAAGACCTGGTGGTCTTATAAAGACCTGGTGGTCTTATAAAGACCTGGTGGTCTTATAAAGACCTGGTGGTCTTATAAAGACCTGGTGGTCTTTATAAGACCTGGTGGTCTTATAAAGACCTGGTGGTCTTATAAAGACCTGGTGGTCTTATAAAGACCTGGTGGTCTTATAAAGACCTGGTGGTCTTCTAAAGACCTGGTGGTCTTCTAAAGACCTGGTGGTCTTCTAAAGACCTGGTGGTCTTCTAAAGACCTGGTGGTCTTCTAAAGACCTGGTGGTCTTCTAAAGACCTGGTGGTCTTCTAAAGACCTGGTGGTCTTCTAAAGACCTGGTGGTCTTCTAAAGACCTGGTGGTCTTCTAAAGACCTGGTGGTCTTCTAAAGACCTGGTGGTCTTCTAAAGACCTGGTGGTCTTCTAAAGACCTGGTGGTCTTCTAAAGACCTGGTGGTCTTATAAAGACCTGGTGGTCTTATAAAGACTTAGTGGTCTTATAAAGACCTGGTGGTCTTATAAAGATCTGGTGGTCTTATAAAGACCTGGTGGTCTTATAAAGACCTGGTGGTCTTATAAAGACCTGGTGGTCTTATAAAGACCTGGTGGTCTTATAAAGACCTGGTGGTCTTATAAAGACCTGGTGGTCTTATAAAGACCTGGTGGTCTTATAAAGACCTGGTGGTCTTATAAAGACCTGGTGGTCTTATAAAGACCTGGTGGTCTTATAAAGACCTGGTGGTCTTATAAAGACCTGGTGGTCTTATAAAGACCTGGTGGTCTTATAAAGACCTGGTGGTCTTATAAAGACCTGGTGGTCTTATAAAGACCTGGTGGTCTTATAAAGACCTGGTGGTCTTATAAAGACCTGGTGGTCTTATAAAGACCTGGTGGTCTTATAAAGATCTGAGGGTCTTATAAAGACCTGGTGGTCTTATAAAGACCCGGTGGTGTTTTAAAGACCTGGTGGTCTTGTATAGACCTGGTGGTCTTATAAAGACCTGGTGGTCTTATAAAGACCTGGTGGTCTTATAAAGACATGGTGGTCTTATAAAGACCTGGTGGTCTTATAAAGACCTGGTGGTCTTATAAAGACCTGGTGGTCTTGTAAAGACCTGGTGGTCTTATAAAGACCTGGTGGTCTTATAAAGACATGGTGGTCTTATAAAGACCTGGTGGTCTTATAAAGACCTGGTGGTCTTATAAAGACTTGGTGGTCTTATAAAGACCTGGTGGTCTTATAAAGACCTGGTGGTCTTTTAAAGACCTGTTGGTCTTTTAAAGACCTAGTGGTCTTATAAAGACCTGGTGGTCTTTTAAAGACCTGGTGGTCTTTTAAAGACCTGGTGGTCTTTTAAAGACCTGGTGGACTATTAAAGACCTGGTGGTCTTATAAAGACCTGGTGGTCTTATAAAGACCTGGTGGTCTTATAAAGACCTGGTGGTCTTATAAAGACCTGGTGGTCTTGTAAAGGCCTGGTGGTCCTTCAAAGACCTGGTGGTCTTGTAAAGATCTGGCGGTCTTGTAAAGACCTGGTGGTCTTATAAAGACCTGGTGGTCTTATAAAGACCTGGTGGTCTTATAAAGACCTGGTGGTCTTATAAAGACCTGGTGGTCTTATAAAGACCTGGTGGTCTTATAAAGACCTGGTGGTCTTATAAAGACCTGGTGGTCTTATAAAGACCTGGTGGTCTTATAAAGACCCGGTGGTCTTATAAAGACCTGGTGGTCTTATAAAGACCTGGTGGTCTTATAAAGACCTGGTGGTCTTATAAAGACCTGGTGGTCTTATAATGACCTGGTGGTCTTATAAAAACCTGGTGGTCTTATAAAGACCTGGTGGTCTTATAAAGACCCGGTGGTCCTATAAAGACCCGGTGGTCCTATAAAGACCTGGTGGTCTTATAAAGACCTGGTGGTCTAATTAAGACCTGGTGGTCTTATAAAGACCTGGTGGTCTTATAAAGACCTGGTGGTCTTATAAAGACCTGGTGGTCTTATAAAGACCTGGTGGTCTTATAAAGACCTGGTGGTCTTATAAAAACCTGGTGGTCTTATAAAGACCTGGTGGTCTTATAAAGACCTGGTGGTCTTATAAAGACCTGGTGGTCTTATAAAGACCTGGTGGTCTTATAAAGACCTGGTGGTCTTATAAAGACCTGGTGGTCTTATAAAGACCTGGTGGTCTTATAAAGACCTGGTGGTCTTATAAAGACCTGGTGGTCTTATAAAGACCTGGTGGTCTTATAAAGACCTGGTGGTCTTATAAAGACCTGATGGTCTTATAAAGATCTGATGGTCTTATAAAGATCTGATGGTCTTTTAAAGACCTGATGGTCTTTTAAAGACCTGATGGTCTTTTAAAGACCTGATGGTCTTTTAAAGACCTGATGGTCTTTTAAAGACCTGATGGTCTTTTAAAGACCTGGTGGACTTTTAAAGACCTGGTGGTCTTATAAAGACCTGGTGGTCTTATAAAGACCTGGTGGTCTTATAAAGACTTGGTGGCCTTATAAAGACCTGGTGGTCTTATAAAAACCTGATGGTCTCTTAAAGACCTGGTGGTCTTATGAAGACCTGATGGTCTTATAAAGACCTGGTGGTCTTTTAAAGGCCTGGTGGTCTTATAAAGACCTGGTGGTCTTTTAAAGACCTGGTGGTCTTTTAAAGACCTGGTGGTCTTTTAAAGACCTGGTGGTCTTTTAAAGACCTGGTGGTCTTTTAAAGACCTGGTGGTCTTTTAAAGACCTGGTGGTCTCTTAAAGACCTGTTGGTCTTATAAAGACCTGGTGGTCTTTTAAAGACCTGGTGGTCTTTTAAGGACCTGGTGGTTTTTTAAAGACCTGGTGGTCTTTTTTTTACTTTTGCGGAAGTATATGTTCCTATATGTGTGCCACCAGCATGTTTTTGGCGAATGGTGTCAGCAACTGTCATTAAATTGATCAATTAACATCTTTTGGTTTATCTTTGGGATATATTTTTTAAAACTTTTTTTTTATTTTTCCTTTACACTCGAAACCGAATAAACAATTCAATATTTCCTGCATCATGTACTCTGACAGTAGCTGTGTAAAAGCCATCAACAGACTGCCAGTCTGTCTGTCAAGCACTTCAAAGCACAACAAAGTGCATTCAATTCAGTCCAAGAATGCTTAACTTGAATGACGTTTAAGTGGAACAACTTAAACAATCAACAGCAAAACGTTTCTAGAGGATCCACTTACCAATTTGCATTTTTAACTAGCAGACCAGCAAATGAATCTGTTCTTATAGCAGCAAAATTCTTAAAGCTGTATGGAGAACTTTAAATCCTAAAAGCAAACAAAAAAAAGGTAAGGAATATGTGTGTCCACAATAAATACAATAAGAACGAAAACCGAAAGGGGAGTATATTGAAGGGACATAGTTGCATCATAATGACCTAAATTTGTTTAGTGAAATTACGACAAAGATCCATATTACTCATTTTTAAACTGTAAAGTTCGTTGGGCATAAAATGAGCCTTCTGCTCTTTCCTGAATGTAGCTAATAGCAGCAAAAATTGCGATAAACAACAATTAGAGAAGGCAAGAGTAGAGTTCTACACCACAACGTCTATGCTGATGTAGTGTTTGCATAGGTCAGAAAAGGTTAAAGTGGCAGTCTGCCATCAGATTCACTTAGACCTTTTCCGCCACTGTGATACCACAGGAACCCGCAACCCTCAGCCTATCAAAATGAGTCATGGCAGACACAATTACTGAGAGGTCTGCTCTAACAAGCACCAGCAAAGGGTTAGACCTCTTCAAGTCTAGATTAGGCCACACACTACAGTGTTCGGGTAACCTTCTTGATATGACCAGTCCAAGTTCTTCAGAGTACACCCGAAAGCCCACCTGGTCGTCTAGTTTTGAACCATCCGTATAGAAGTCATTGTCATTGCAATCGGTACTATCATGAATACAGTACTTATTACTATGCCCGATGCCTGGAACATCGGGCAAAGTATCAAGAACAACACAGTGTCCGTAGGCGCCGCATGACCAAAGTTCCCTTGTCCTCACAGCAGTGATCGCAGCAATTGAATTCAGTGCATCAGATGGTGTCGTCCTCAGTGCGGCTATTATTCAAAAACTAGCCATCCTTTGGGTCCGGGTGAGAATTGAATTGTCGGTGGAATTTTTAAGCGCCGTCCACCAGACCACAACACTATATAACAGTATAGGTCTGACAACTGCAGTATATACCCAGTGCGTGACTCGCGATTTTAACCCCAACTTTTACCATTAGCTATCTTGCAGGTGTGTAGGGCAAGAGTTGCCTTTCTTACCCTTTCCAAAAGTGTGGTTAAATTTCCTGTTCAGCAAAACATCCAGGTATTTTACGCTTTCAGTAAATGGAACATTCTCTACTCCCAAGGAAACAAGTCCTAATAGTATTTTATGCAGGCACTTGCAGTGTTGCAGGGCTTTTAAGCCTGGGTAAATACAATGCATCTTCCCACGTCCCCATTGATGAAAGAAGCCAGCAAGAGTACCAATTCGATCCCACGTTATTGGGACGATATCTGCTCCTTGGTTAAGAGCGGAGCACCTTAAAACTCCTTCCGATCCTTGGGTCACGGTATTAGGTTGATTAGACGCAACACCACACCGAGCAAAAACTGCCCTTCCATAGTCAGGCTCCAACCGAAGTTCCAGGGGCTCCTGACTCCCGTGATATCAGATTAAGAACTCAGGTCTGACCACGTAGTCCAACTACTTCCAGTTGAACTCCAAACTGTTCCGTACTGGTCACCTAGTGGGATGATGCAAGCACCATCCCGTAGAAATACCATAAACAGAAACAACGGAAAACAAGTGGCATAACCTCAAGCGACGCAGCACAGGACTGAGCCAAAACAGGAATGCCACCGAAACATTTACACAACATGATAAACATTCTGCTATTCGCAAGGAATAGCAGCGACACCATGTGAAAAACATCGAAACCAACAGAACTATCTTCACCCTCACATGACCAGCTCTGAAGACTTTAACATGGTATAGCAGCCTTCAACCCAACGACCTTTTCGATGCAGTCTATTAACTTCTCATGCATCCTTCGTCTCATCACTTCAACCGTCCTCCCGCACTTTCTCAACCTTCATATCCTTACCGTCCTTCACCTCCTTACTGGAATGTACTTCATAAAAAACAGCACAAAATAATCATCCATCGTTTAAACAGCAAATGTCGTATCGTATAGCTTTGAAGCATTAATCCTCAACTTCAGACTGTGGTGAAAAGCTACTATACTATATACTCCTCACATAATGGTCCACCATGGGAGTCCCAAGAAAAAATACTTCTGTCTTACACGGATTTACGCCCAGACAACTTTCGGTAGCCTATTACGTTGGCGCACGTAGAGCTTCCTAAAGTATATCTCAAAGAGGATTTCTTCGGATTTTCGACTCAGACACAATATCTCCAATAACCTCCGACGAATGCATATCAATGACAACCTCTTCTGCCGGCACGTTGGCCGTTAGAGAGTTTCCTGGAAGATGTGTACCATCGAATATATCCCACCCTAATGGGTTTCGAGGATAGGATCATCCTTAGCCCAGAGGCCTCAGATATATCCTCCACGAAACTGCAGAATACCTCCCAGAATTTGTCGTGAGCCTTTCTCTGCTCGCAATCGTATTTTCTTGTCTCAGCCTTATAGACGTCTCAATACTGTGGTGATCTTGCGGCTTTCGCCCTGTCGCAGAGTTTTCTGCAGGCCTTCCTTAGCTCAACCAGTTCTGGGTCCACTATGGCGGTCGCCGTTTGGCCCTTGGCTTGACTCTAAGGCATCCTGATATAAGCGCGTCATTCAGATCCATCGTGATCCTCTCAACCATTATGTCAAAGTCCCTCGCTATTTCCACTCCCTTTTCGAGTCTAGAAGGGATAGTCGTTCAGTATGTCCGCTGTTATTTATATCAATCCGCATTTCTTGTATTTTGCCGAGTGACCACTTCTGCAGTATTTTCTCCAAGGCTGAAACTAAAACAACGATCCGATACAAAGGATAACTACAGTACCTTCTGCCTGTTTCTGGTAATGAAGATCAGTTTATATTCGATTAGAAGCTCACTCCTCTCGTTGACATTCGAGCTTTACCATATCTGGTGATGTGAAGCGGCTGCAATCAGCAATTTAAGGCTTAAAGGCGGCATCTCTGAATATTGTGCCATATATAGGGAAGGCAGCCAGTAATAAGACCTTTTAATTTCAAGGATGACTACTACCGAATCTTCAGTGCTAAGCAACGGAAGAAGATAAACAATGAGACTACCTTTTTGAAAGAATACAGGTTCTGTGTATCCCATCCCCAATACCCTTGAGTAGTTTAAATCCAGGAATTCTTAGTCCGCGAACCACTCTTTCATACACCCATGTTTACTGGATAAGAATCACGTCAAATCCTACTGTTATCGGAAGGATGGCCGAAGGATTTAATGCCGCCGAAGCGTCGTTGAATTTTCTGCAGAAACCGGACCATAGTTAGGATTCAGAACTTCCAGCACTGTTCTTCTGAGCCCGTCGGGCGTTCATCCTCACAAGATTCGTTCGATCTAGTCACAATGACTTTTCATACGCATCCAGGGGCAGTTGTGGAAATCATTGAAACCACTCTACCTTAGGATACTGGACATTTGCGGTGTGGACGATTCCTCCTAAGATGCTTTACTATCACTGCTGCTTTCGAAGTACCTTTTGAGTTCTGCCCTTCCCGCATACCTCAAGTCCAATCCCAACGGAGCACCCACCCAAACAAGGCTTGTCGGGTCCCATTTCGATGCCTTCCCAGATCGGGGCAAGGGGAATTGCATACTGTTTGCACCCTTCATAGGCTTAAATCGACCCACATTAAATATAATCGTAATAGACCATTTTATACAAGGGACTCATTACAACTCACTCCTTCTCACAGGAACGAAACGACTTTACGTTGAAAAAGATATTTCTTATAGCGATCCACCCTTGTAAGCTCTCCGACATTTGTCAATATTTTCTTATCAAGGTGTCTTCACATCGATTAAAGTTTTTTGTTTTGCTGCGCTAAGAGGTTCATATTTCTGCTTTGAAGATAAGGTACTTGAAACGTATTAATAGTCGTTAGCGGTCAGTAGCTACTGAAAAAGATTCCATCGAAATTCACATGGTATAAAATAATAAAGTCCACTTCTGTATATTATGTACCTGGAACAGCTTTTTCGGAGTTAAAAACTATTCGCTTAAATCGTTTCACCCATGTACGAAATTTGGGGTTTTCGAAAAGGGTAAGGTTCCGGCCACCTTTCAAATATCAAAAATTAAGTGTTCCCATTTCACCACTAGACCATTATCTTATATATAAAAATCAATTGTTTGTTTGTTTGTTTGTATGTTTGTGTGTTCCTTATAGACTCAGAAACGGCTGAACCGATTTTCTTGAAATTTTTACAGATGACGCATAAATATCCCGGGGTGAAAATAGGGTAGGGGGTGGGGGAGGGCGGGCGGACCCTCCCCCTTACCCAAATTTTCAGAAACGCCAGATCTCGGAGATGGGTGGTGCGATTTAAGCGAAATTTTGTGTGCCCTCATATAGTTCCCTAGAAATTAAAATTTGGTATCCAAATTTCGGATGGGGTACCTAGGGGGGCCGCCCCACCCTAAAACCTACCAAACATATATTTAGACCAATCACGACAATATGGGACTCAAATAAAAGGTATTTACGATAAAAGAACGTATCTGATATCCATTTGTCGAACCAAGTGCTAGGGGGACCACCCCAACCCCCAAAACACCCCTAATTCGGACATATTTACCGACCATGGCAATATGGGACTCAAATGAAAGGTTTTTGTGAGTAGAATACGAATCTGATATCCAAATGTGGGACCACGTTTCTGGGGGTCCACCCCTTCCCCAAAACACCCCCCAAACAGGACTTATTTACTGACCATGGCAAAATGGTAGAATACAAATCTGATATCCAAATATTGGACCAAGAGTTTTGGGAGGACGCCTCTCCCCAAGGGAACAAGTTTACGGCGATAGGAATATGGGGGAAAATAGTAAGTATTTTCTGACTATTGCAATATGAGGCTCAAATAAGATCGTTTTAAAATGGAACAAATCCGATATATATTTTCAAGTCCAACTCACTGAGTGGTCTCCCATCCTCCAAAACACCCTCAGCCGGTCATGTTTGCCGACTGCGGAAATATGGGGCTCAAATTAATGGTATGTGGGAGTAGACCACGTATCTGATATCAACATTAGGGGCCAACTGTCTAGCGTATGTCCCACCACCATAACAACCCCCAAATAGGACGTATTTGCTCACCAGGACAATTTGGGTTTTAAAGAGTGTGGAACTAAATATTCATAGTTTTTAGGGCCAATACCCCAAACCGGACATATTTGCTGACTTTTGCAATAAGGAGTTTAAATGAGATTTGAAAACGAATTTGATATCCAATTTGTAGGCCAGTGTATGAGAATAGAGAACGTTGCTGATATATTTTCCGGGCTTAGTGTTTGGGCGACCACCCCAATTCCCAAAACACCCCTAGTTCGAACATATTTACCGACGATGTTAATGTGGAGCTTAAAAGATAGGTATTGGGGGGTAGAGTAAGAATTGATACCCATTTTCGGAACTAATTTTCTGGGGGTGTACCCCTTTCCCAAAATACCCCACAAACTGAAATTTTTGAGTGACCATCGCAATATGGGGCTCAAATAAAGGTATTTGGAATACGAATTTTATATCCAAATGTAGGACCATGTATTTAGAGCATCACCCCTTTCCCAAAACACCCCCAAAGGGAAAAAATTTTTCGGCCATGCCAATATGTGGCTCAAAAAAAAGGTATATGGGATTAGAAAACGAATTTGATAACCTATTTGGGGGCCATGTGTTTGGGGGACGCCTCATTCTGTAAACTCCTCTTAAGCCAATGGTATTTCACCAAAAAAATCTTTAATTGTCGAAAATAGATACTCCATGGAAACTTTTGTTCCATATAAAGTAAAAGAAGGCGCAGCGGAGCGGGTCCGGGTCAGCTAGTACACTATAAAAGTTTTAAGAGATTCAGCTTAGTCGTGCTGGAGTCTATAGAGAAAACTCAACCAAAAAAAAAAGAACAAGTAAAAGCGTGCTAAGTTCGGCCGGGCCGAATCTTATATACCCTCCACCATGGATCGCATTTGTCGAGTTCTTTTCCCGGCATCTCTTCTTAGTCAAAAACAAGTAAAAGCGTGCTAAGTTCGGCCGGGCCGAATCTTATATACCCTCCACCATGGATCGCATTTGTCGAGTTCTTTTCCCGGCATCTCTTCTTAGGCAAAAAAAGGATATAAGAAAAGATTTGCTCTGCTATTAGAGCGATATCAAGATATGGTCCGGTTTGGACCACAATTAAATTATATGTTGGAGACCTGTGTAAAATGTCAGCCAATTCGAATAAGAATTGCGCTCTTTGTGAGCTCAAAAAGTAAAATAGAGAGATCGATTTATATGGGAGCTGTATCGGGCTATGGACCGATTCAGACAATAATAAACACGTATGTTGATGGTCATGAAAGAATCCGTCGTACAAAATTTCAGGCAAATCGGATTATAATTGCGACCTCTAGAGGCTCAAGACGTCAATACCCAAGATCGGTTTATATGACAGCTATATCAGGTTATGGACCGATTTGGACCATACTTGGCACAGTTGTTGGATATCATAATACTACGTGCCAAAATTCATTCAAATTGGATAAGAATTGCGCACTCTAGAGGCTCAAGAAGTCAAGACCCCAGATCGGTTTATATGGCAGCTATATCAGGTTATGAACCGATTTGAACCATACTTTGCACAGTTGTTGGATATAATATCGAAACATGTCGTGCTAAATTTCATCCCAATCGGGTAAGAATTGCGCACTCTAGAGGCTCAAGAAGTCAAGACCCAAGATCGGTTTATATGGCAGCTATATCAAAACATGGACCGATATGACCCATTTACAATACCAACCGACCTACTCTAATAAGAAGTATTTGTGCAAAATTTCAAGCGGCTAGCTTTACTCCTTCGGAAGTTAGCGTGCTTTCGACAGACAGACGGACGGATGGACGGACGGACGGACGGACGGACAGACGGACGGACATGGCTAGATCGGCATAAAATTTCACGACGATCAGAAATATATATACTTTATGGGGTCTCAGACGAATATTTCGAGTAGTTACAATCAGAATGACAAAATTAGTATACCCCCCATCTTATGGTGGAGGGTATAAAAAGCATGCTAAGATCGGACGGGCCGAATCTAATATACCCTCCACCATTCAGTAATTTGTCATGTTCTTAATCCGGTATCTCTTAATAGGCGAACAGAGGATAATGCAGAAGATTTGAAATGCTATTGGAGCTATGTCAGGCTACAGACCGATTCGGGCCATACTTGGTTTGGATGCTGGTGAGAATAGTACAAGTCATTGTGAAAAATTTCAGCCAAATTGAATAAGAATTGGACCCTATAAGGGCTCAGGAAGTGTAATCGGGAGATCGGTTTATATGGGAGCTATATCACGCTTTAGACCGATTCAAGCCATACTTGGCAGAATCTTGAGGAGTTTCCACGATATTTCTCCCATCGAACGCCTCCCCGGATGGTGGATAGGGGAATGCTCATCAGATGTGTTGGGTACCGCAGTAATGAAATATGCGGGGCGAAACAAAAAGGTAGTACGAGTAAAGGGTGTCGGCAGCGGATGAGCCAAATGAATTGCCATCGTTGGCACTCGCAGAAGAAGATTTATTTATTAAAAAATCCCGATGAAGAGGGTTGCTGGCAGTCCCAGCACTAGGTTTCGATGCGATGGCTCAATCCAGCATCCATCTAAGAACACGATGACAGAAACATAAACAAGGAATAATGGAAATGGCAACCCCCCAAAGCCAAGGTGGGCAATGACAACAATAATCTCGATCCTCTTCCCTCCCTTCCAGGTTTCCTATCGTCGCCTCGATTATACCGCGATGGTATGAGCTGCTCCCATCCTCAATCCATTCTCCCATGGCCTTAAGTCTCATAGCCGCAGTGGCTGCCTCACATTTAACATTGCACTTTTTCTCCATAGTAAGTATAGGTCTAATCACACTTCTGCAGAGCCAGTGGACTATCCTCGGATTCAGGCCCCATTTCGAGCCTACGGACCGTCTACATAGTCCCCAACATCTGTGAGCCTTCTCAATAAGCCCCTGAATTGGTATAAAAAGCATATGGGTATGGGTATAATAAACATAACTTGATTCTTACGACAGACGGACGGACGGCTAACACTAAATCTCGACCAATATCGAGAATTTATTTATGGGGCCTTCTTTCAATAATTTCACTTGCTATAATATATGAATGATATCTTCCACTCTAGGTACGAGAATAACGATTATGGCGCTAAGAGCTTTGATATTTATTTTCTTTAGAAGTGCTATCATGCTACGACTCTTTCCCCACAAAAACCTCAGCAATCACACAATTTGTTGGAGGTAGAAAAACTATAAGTACTTATTTGGAAACTCTTAATTGCTGTCCCATATTTATATTTATGTTTGCCTGTTTGTTTATCTGCACAATAAACGTGCTAAATGATTGTTTGATTATTTATCAGCAATGCCCATGTCAAATTTCATATTGAGCCTCTTGAAAGTTGTTGTGTGACGTCAAAATAACAAATATTATGGCATATTTACATAAACAACAATTATACAAACAAACGCACACTCACACAGGTATGTATTTTATTAATTAGATGCTCATAAAAATAAATCACTCACCACTGTGAAGTGTTAATACGTATTCGAATGAATAAACGCTCTTTAATCTTTAGAATTCATTCGTGTCAAACGGAATCGAAATAGTAATCATTCACATTCAATGCTAATCAAGTAAGAAAAAGCCTATCATCTGGGATAGCAAAGCGTTTGGTTGCAGTAGTTAAGTCTTGTGTGGTAATCGTCACGTGGGTGGTTCTGCAGACATGCATAAGATAAGATGATCATATTGACGCCATAGATATGCGGCACTCTACGACAAGTCTGAGGAATGGACATATGTGTAACTCACAATGCTTGAAACAAGCTTAGAGGGGTTTAAAAGGGAGCATGTTGCATGATATGAATGGAACTCCACTTCGTTCATATGGCCACCGTGGGCACCTATATGCCTCTATCAATATATCGGACCCAATATTCGATGACTCGGTCACGCATTTCAGTCGAAACTGTCGCTTTTATCCGTTGTCTCTCAGCTCATCCAACGTCGTCGGCTTGTTTGCATAGACCAATGAATTGACGTAGCCCCAAAGATGACAGTCTAGAGTCGTCAATTCACACGAACGAGGCTGCCAATCGTCTGTGCCATTCCTTGACACAACACACTCATCAAACTTATCCTTCAATCACTCGATTGTAACGTGTGGGGTGTGGCTTGTGGCATCGTCCTGTTGAAACCACATGCCGTCCAGGTTCATATCTTCTAGTTCAGCCCAAAAATTAGTCAATAAGCATGGTGCGGTAGCGTTGTCCATTCACGTTGACGGGACGATTGGCATCTTCGACGAAGAAGTATGCCCCAATGACGCCGCCGGCATGCAAACCGTACCAAATAGTTATTATTTGAGGATAGGCATGGTGCGGTAGCGTTGTCCATTCACGTTAACGGGACGATTGGCATCTTCGACGAAGAAGTATGCCCCAATGACACCACCGGCATGCAAACCGTACCAAATAGTTACTTTTTGAGGATAAGCATGGTGCGGTAGCGTTGTCCATTCACGTTAACGAGACGATTGGCATCTTCGACGAAGAAGTATGTCCCAATGACACCGCCGGCATGCAAACCGTACCAAATAGTTATTTTTTGAGGATAAGCATGGTGCGGTAGCGTTGTCCATTCACGTTAACGAGACGATTGGCATCTTCGACGAAGAAGTATGCCCCAATGACGCCGCCGGCATGCAAACCGTACCAAATAGTTATTTTTTGAGGATAGGCATGGTGCGGTAGCGTTGTCCATTCACGTTAACGGGACGATTGGCATCTTCGACGAAGAAGTATGCCCCAATGACGCCGCCGGCATGCAAACCGTACCAAATAGTTACTTTTTGAGGATAAGCATGGTGCGGTAGCGTTGTCCATTCACGTTAACGGGACGATTGGCATCTTCGACGAAGAAGTATGCCCCAATGACGCCGCCGGCATGCAAACCGTACCAAATATTGGGTTGCCCAAAAAGTAATTGCGGATTTTTTAAAAGAAAGTAAATGCATTTTTAATAAAACTTAGAATGAACTTTAATCAAGTATACTTTTTTTACACTTTTTTTTTAAAGCAAGCAAAAAGTAACAGCTGATAACTGACAGAAGAAAGAATGCAATCACAGAGTCACAAGCTGTGAAAAAATTTGTCAACGCCGACTATATGAAAAATCCGCAATTACTTTTTGGGCAACCCAATAGTTATTTTTTGAGGATAAGCATCGTGCGGTAGAGTTGTCCATTCACTGTAACGTGACGATTGGCATCGTCGACAAAGAAGTGTGCCCCAATGACGCCGCCGGCATGCAAACCGTACCAAATAGTTATTTTTTGAGGATGAAATGTTGATTCGTGAAGCACATTTGGATTTTCATAACCAATAACGCATATTTGGTTTATTGACGAACCTTCGTAATTGAAGATAATTTTGCGACGATGACGCTCTTAAAGTAGCGGTCAACTTCAAATTTCGGAAGTACATTTTTATGGGTTGCAGACATTGTTCACAATTTCATTTAGTAATGAAATTGTGGAGTTTACTGAATAAATTGACAGTAAAAGTTCGATGGTTACTGTAAGAGTGCGTTCACAAACTAAATTCAAAGTTGTTAGGTTAAAAATTGTTTTCACGTAAAAATCCGAATGAAAATTTTATCTTTTTCAAAAAACCAAAAAGTATGTAGTAAAAGTGATAAAAAAACCACGTTTAAATTTCAGACATAACTGATAATAATAGGTCCCTCTAGATATTCATGAAGTCAAAACAGGAGATCGGTTTATATTCGAACTATATCAGGTTATGAAGCGAGAAGGCCATGGAAAATCATTACGTCCATCATTTACGCCTTCTAGACCATCAGTCTCGATCTTGCCACGGAGACCGTTGCAATTCAATTGCAAAACGATACACTTCCCAGCACTGGCCTAGCAATATTGGGGCTGGGATGCTGCCGTTGCGTATATTGCCGCACGAAAGAGGTCGGGGGGGTCACATAGTTCGACGACGAATACGCAGAAGGCGACGACGACGACGCCTATGACCCACTGCTGTCTATGTTCGCACAGCACCTTGCAACACATTCAGTGTGACTATGCTACCGTAGTGATGTAAGGCAGAGCATTCCATGCACCGGTTACACCTCACTGACATCGACCGATTATGGTGGCAGTTCTAATAAATCAAACATAACCAATCTCTGGGTCTGGGGGTTCTTTTCAATCCCGGCACGGACCAGAAGCTTGTGGAGATGACACTCCGGGATGTGCCTCGCCCATAACAAAAAAAGGACAAACACACTGAGGCGGCAGCCATTGCGCATGAAGGATTCCATTGGGTCAATCCTTTGCGTACAACCGGCTGCCATGGAATTGGCATAAATCCCATTCCGGCTGGGATCCGGGATGAAATTTTGCATGTGGCGTTAAACTATGACTTCAAACTATGACCAAAACCCGATATAGCTGCCATATAAACCGATCTTCAGATTTGACTTCTTGATCTTCTAGAGGGCGCTATTAACATCCGATTTGGCTGGAAATATGGACGCAATGTATTTCTCATGATCTCCATGCTAGTTCTAAATCGCTTCATAACCTGATATAGTTCCCATACAAACCGATCGCCTCGTTTGAATTCTTAAGCCCCCAAGAAGCGTCAATTTTCATCCGATTTGGCTGAAATTTAAAACAAAAACAAAAACTAACATTCATGCCAAGTATGATCCGAATCGGCTATAAACAGATATATCCCCCATATAAACCGATCCTCGGATTGGACTGGCTCAGCCCTAAGAAGCCTAAATTTTCACCTGATTCGGATGAAATTTGGCCCAAAAGCCGATCTTATGATTTGCAACACCAAGTGCCAAGTTCTATCCGAATCGGTCGAGTACTGCCATCCCGATATGACATCTTGGGACCAAAATAATTCAAATACAAACTCAGTTAATTAGGGTACATAGCGGAATCCATGGTGGTAGGTACCCAAGATTCGACCCGGCAGAGCTTAACATGTTTAAATTTTTTCCGGTTTTTTTTTTTTTGGATCTATCTCACTGTGAGTTGGTACATTTCCTATGCCATTGCCTGGCTTTCGTGTCTTACAGACACCGGCACTTAGGTGGGGACACAATACCAGACATGATCCAAGTTCGGAACGTGGTATGGAAAACATTTTTGGGGTTTTGTAAATAGCACGAAATTCCTGACTTCCATCCATTACAATGTAATCAATTTGGTTCTTTACTCCTTGATCTGGGGAGAACCATGTAAAAAATTGCAAATATACCCATGAAAATTAGAAAACAGGGTCAAACTTCTCTCACATATCAATGAGTGCTGTCCCATTACAGATTAAGCTCAATTATAAGCTTTAAGCTCCTATTTATAGCCAAGTTTGAACGGCGTGCCGCAGTGCAACACCTCTTTGGGAGAAGTTTTAACATGGCTGCCATACCATATTTGTATACCCTCCACCATAGGATGGGGGATATGCTAATTTCAACATTCTGTTTGTAACTACACGAAATATTCGTCTGAGATCCCATAAAGTATATATATTCTTGATCGTCGCGACATTTTATATCGATATAGCCATGTCCGTCCGTCCGTCTGTCAGTCGAAAGCACGCTAACTTCCGATGGAGTAAAGCTAGCCGCTTGAAATATTGCACAAATACTTCTTATTAGTGTAGGTCGGTTGGTATTGTAAATAGGTCATATCTGTCCATGTTTTGATATAGCTGCCATATTAACCGATCTTGGGTCTTGACTTCTTGAGCCTCTAGAGGGCGCAATTCTCGTCCGACTGGAATGAAATTTTGCACAACGTGTTTTGTTATGATATCCAACAACTGCGTCAAGTATGGGCGATATCGGTCTATGTTTTGATATAGCTGCCATATAAACCGATCTTGAGTCTTGAATTCTTGAGCCTCTAAAATGTGCAATTCTTATCCGATTGGAATGAAATTTTGCACAACTTGTTTTGTTATGATATTCAACATCTGTGGCAAGTATGTTTCAAATCGGTCCTTAACCTGATATAGCTGTCATATAAACCGATCTTGAGTCTTGGCTTCTTGAGCCTCTAAAGGGCGCAATTCTTATCCGTTTGGAATGAAAATTTGCACGACGTATTTCACTATGACTTCCAATAACTGTGCCATGTACGGTCAAAATCGGTTCATAACCTGACATAGCTGTCATATAAACCGATCTGGGGTCTTGACTTCTTGATCTTCTAGAGGGCGCAATTCTTTTCCGATTGGATTTAAATATTGCACGACGTGTTTCGCTATGACTTCCAATAACTGTACCAAGTACGGTACAAATCGGTTCATAACCTGATATCGCTGCCATACAAACCTATCTTGAAGTCTTGACCTCCTGAGCCTCTAGAGGTCACAATTATTATCCGATTTGCCTGAAATTTTGTACGACGAATCCTCTCATGACCATCAACATACGTGTTTATTATGGTCTGATTCGGTCTATAGCCTGATACAGCTACAATATTAATGGGTCTCTCTCTATTTTATTTGTTGAGCAGTCATCATCTCAGTCATAACTGAGAATAATTGCGAACTCTAGATATTCAAGATGTCAAACAATCGATTTATTGATCGGTTTATATGGGATCTTTATCAGGTTATGAACCGATTTGGAAGTATGGAGGTCATGCAAAAATATTACGTCCATTTCTTCAGCCAAATCCAATGGTTATTGAGCCTTCTAGATGTTCAGTCAAGTCAAATCTGAAGATTGGTTTATATGACAGCTATATCGGAAGTTGGAAGTCATAGCCTAACACCACTTGCAATATTTCAGTCAAATAGCGTGTTATTTGCGCTGGAGCTTCTTCATTCATTCTGACAACATGACCTAGCCAACGCTACGATACGATGCCGATATTCTCCATCAATGCAAACTGGTCTATAAATTTTACGAAGAATCTTTCTCTAAAACACTCCAAGCACTGCCTCGTCTGCTTTCACAAGTAGCTGCATGCATCGGAACCATCTAACAACACGCGAAGTATCAGCGTCTTGTATAGCGTGATCATCGTCATCATCAGGGATTAGTTGTGGTATACTCATCGCCACCCTCATCGGATACCAGCAGCTGAGAAAAGTGTTATTTTCATATTCCCAGCAAACTACAAAACAACCGTAAATAACCTATTACGGACGCTGACTAAGCAGAGACTTGAAACCGTCTGCTACGCTAAACGAAGTTATAATACTTCTAAGGTGTAAGGAACCGAATGAGCTATGCAGAAGAGCCAAAAAGATCTTGGTGATGGCATACGACTGGACAGGACCTAGGGATCTCAATATTAACCCGGAGAATACTGAAATATGCCTGTCCACGAGGATGTCGAAGGTGGCCCAATTTGACACACCACGTCCTTTAGGGTACTGGAGACTTTTCTAGATATTCGAGTATAAATTAAGTATCAATTACGAAGAAACTTTCTCTCAAATACTCCTAGCACTGCCTCATCTGCTTTCACAAGTACCCATGCTTCAGAACCATACAACAGCACGGGTTGTAGCAGTGTCTTGTATAGTATAATCTTCGTCTGTCGAGAGGTGGCCTTGTTTCTAAACAGCTTACTTAGTCCAAAGTAGCATCTGTTTGCCAGTATTATTCTTCGCTTTATCTCAAAACTGGTGTCATTCGTTTCAGTTACGGCGGTGCCGAGGATCTTCCATGTTACCGACTGTCTCAAAGTTGTGGTTCCCAACTTTCTCCATTTTCTTTATCTGCTCGGTTGTGCAAGGCTTTTTGGGAGTGGATCCAGATTTGGATATAGGTACGATTTAGACCGATCTCTCAATTTAAGGTCTTGGGCCCATAAAAGGTGCATTTATTATCCGAGTTTGCTGAAATTTGACAAAGTGACTTATGTTAGGCATTCGAGATCGTTCTCTATTGAATATAGCTACCAAAAAGACCAATATTTTGTTCTACAAGATTGAACAATGACTTGTACTTATTAGACTACTCATTGTCCGTGCTGAATTTGGTCCAAATTGGACAATGTTTCAGTACAGCTGCTATGGAGGCATACATTTTGAATTTTTCACTGGATTACGGCGAAAGGTGGACAATGTTTCGATAAAGCTGCTATGGGGGCATACATTTTGAATTTTTCACTGTATTATGGCGAAAGGTGGTTACATATAAACCCGAGGTGATGGTTATCCAAAGTAAGGCCCGGTCGAACTTTACGTCTTTTCACTTGTTTTACTCCATGTGTTCCCTAAACTCATGCAAAACATTTTTGTACCTAACAATATTTGTAGCAAAACACAAGACACACAGGAGACATAGAAGCCCTTATTGTGGTGCTAGAGGAACAAATATTCTGTCATAGCCAATTAAAGTAAAGTAAGTGGTGAATTCATTCGTGCCTAAATCCTGTAAAAGTCGCATTTATTATCCGATTTTGCTTGAGTTAGACAAAATGACTTGTATGTAGCCTCCCGGCATCCGGAATATGATACAGATCAGATTATATTTAGATACAACTGCCATATAGACCGATCTCCCAATTTGGGATCTTAATTCCATAAATAGCGGATATATTGCTTGATTTCGATGAAACTGTGACTTTTATAAGAGTTTTCGAGACCTGATCCAAACAAGCCCCTATTTAGATGTAACTTTGTATATGGTAGTGGAGTTATCTTAAAGTAGGATTATTAATAAACTCATGATGGTTGGTATCCAAAGATCGTCACGGCCGAATTGAAGACGTTTGCATTTGGTTTATGTTAAAATCTGATGCTGATTACTACCATGTTTTTTGTCGCAGTGAATTCTACTAGCCTCAACTCATTATCTAACGTCGTGGAGGCTACATTTTTCGACTGCTGAACCAAAGATAGTTTCCCTCACTTTCTCCGCATTAAAATCTCCCACAGGGATTTTAGTATCATGGACGGACCAGTGGTCGTTTTCTTTTTCTAGTCGCTTCTAGAAAATATCCTTGATCTGCTCGTTCTTGTCTTCCGTCGGGGCATGGGCACCTATAAGAATGATGTTGAAAAATTTAACTTTTATGGGGATTGTGGCTAATCTCTCGTACACCGATGTTAAGCTGGAGACAAGGTGTTGCAGTCTCCGATTAATCACAAATCCACAGCTAAATTCATGTCACGTGTCATGGCTGCTATGGTATTATAGTTCGTCATGGGGTCGCATATCAATATTTCTAGGTGTTAAAAACGGAATGACTAGATTAGTATGCCCCCATCCTATAGTGGAGGGAATAAAATTAAAGTGTACGGTATATAGTTGGCTCATCTGATAAAAAAAAAAATATTCAACAAGTGACATCTACAACAAAAGCCAATGTATGACTACTAATAAATATGAATAAAATAGAAAAAAACATTACAATTAAGTCAATGCGATAATAAACCAATAAATACAACTCACGTAGTCATCAAAGTGTTTATTGTTGTCACAAATAATGGTGTACGACAACAAGACATTTTTGGACATAATGGTTTTATAGACTCTTTAGAGGTAGAAAAATGAAGGAGATAGCATTTAATCCAATCGATTCGCAAATTCTTTTTATTCATAGTCTACTGTAAGAAAACCGGCACTATGGGTAAACACTTGTCGGCATATAGAAATAAAATGTTGAATTCAAATTAAACTTTTACAACTTATAATCGGTTTGAATTGCAAAAACAAAAACGTTTAGTTGTTACACACTCCACTATGTACCCAGAGCAATAAGTCTGCTAAAATCAGCAAACACTGTCTGCTGATAGTAAATTAAAAATGGTACACTTTTGAATGAATCCATACACATTTTTTAACTTTTCAACAACATTTGAGGTATCTATTATATAGCAAGTAAAAGCGTGCCAGGCCGAATTTTATATACCCTCCGCCATGGATCGCATTTGTCAAGTTCTTTGAATGACTATTTCAACGTACGTATGAGCTACATCAAGTTATTGACCGATATAGACCGTACTCTTCAGGGTTGTTAAAAGTCATAGAAAAATGCCAACTCCAAATTGTCAGGCAATTCTAGTAAAAATAGCGCCCTCTAGTGGCACAGAGTGTCAAATTGGGAGATCGGTTCATATGGGAGCTATATCGGATTATAAATCGATTTAGACCATATTTGGCACAGTGATTGGAAGTCATACCAAAATGTCATTTGTAAAATTTCAACCAAACTCGATAAGAATTACACCCTCTAGAAGCTCAAGATGTCTAATAGGGAGATCGGTTTACTTGGTGTCTGTATCAGGCTATGAGCCGATTTGAACCATACACCACGTGCAAAATTTCAGCCAAATTGGGTAAGAATTGCTCCCTCTATAGGCTCAAGAATTCAAGACCCAAAATCGGTTTATATAACAACTATATAAAAATATGCAATGATTTGGCCCATTTTCAATCCCAATCGACCTCCGCTAATAAAAAGTATTTGTGCAAAATTTCAATCATCTAGCTTTATTTCTTCGAAAGACTAGATATTTCGACAGACTGACGGGCGGACAGACGGACGGAAGTGGCTAGATCGATGAATATGTATGGTTGCCCAAAAAGTAATTGCGGATTTTTCATATAGTCGGCGTTGACAAATTTTTTCACAGCTTGTGACTCTGTAATTGCATTTTTTCTTCTGTCAGTTATCAGCTGTTACTTTTAGCTTGCTTTAGAAAAAAAGTGTAAAAAAAGTATATTTGATTAAAGTTCATTCTAAGTTTGAATAAAAATGAATTTAATTTCTTTTAAAAAATCCGCAATTACTTTTTGGGCAACCCAATATATACTTTATGGGGTCTTACACACATATTTCTAGGTGTCACAAATGGAATAACGAAATTAGTATACCCCCCATCCCATGGTGGAGGGAATAAAAATGATACTAGGGAGACATATATGGTAGTAAGTAGGTGAGGTTAGGTTAGGTTGAAAAGAAGGTGCCGATATTAATCCCCCCCATGCCAGTATGGACATGCACCTATGCCAGTAACCGGATTGTTTTGCGCACTCAATACTAAAAAAACTGGAAAAGTAACCTCGAAAAAGGAAATCTAAATTAGGAACTCCGTGCTACTTACAAAATCCTTAATTATTTTCCGTGCCACGCCCTTAAGCTAATTCTCGTCAGCCATTGTGTCCCTACCTAAGTGGCGGTATCTGTTAGACGCGAAAGCCGGGCAATGACAAAAAAAAATACTCCAACGTCTCATTATCTTCCCCACATGCCCTACCCGTGCTATCACCGATTTTACATAAGTGAGCTCGTAGTCCTTTGTGTCCCGCTATGATACCGAAAGCTATACTGACCTCCTTCTTACTTCCTTTCAGTAATAGCCTCGTCTTGTCATGATCTGGATCACCCCATAGGATTTTCACCTTCCTACCGACCGTTTCGCCATTCCACAATGTTGCATGCGCATTCATCGCCCACTACCTTAACTCGGATTGCGTCGACCCGAAAGACTTAGAGTTAACCAAGTTTATTGATGGCAGTTCTCTGCCCTTCACTGTCAAATCGTCTGCTCTTTCATTTCCCCTTACTCCGTTATGGCCCGGCAATCAAACAATGCGAATTTTGCCATCCTCAGAGAAAGCGTTAATCTCTTTCTTACACTGCAAGATTGTTCGTGATCTTACCCTCCTGGTTGGCCATTTTACTCTCCGTAAAGATGCATGCATCATGCATTCCGTGATCGCCCGGTTCTCCGTATGCAGGACCGTATTATGGTCAGGCAGTCTAAAACAGATCTCCGTCCCTGGGTTCTCAATGAAGATCCCCAGGCCCACTCTGTCCTCCAGCTTTGATCCATCCGTGTTACATGATCTTCCAGAAGGCAATACTTGAGTTGCGTCAGTCCAAGACTGTGCCGCTGGCAGCAGTGCATCGCACTCGATATTAAGTGTCGTCTGGTATCCGATCCATACCTCTTCCCTTCCTTCAAGGTTTCCTATCACCGCCTCGATTATACCGCGTTAGCATCAGCTGCTCCCATCCTCAATCCTTTTTCCCATCGCCTTAAGTCTCATAACCGCGTTGGCTGCCACACACTTAATCTGTATGTCTATGGGTCGGATATCTAGAATAGTGTCCAGTGCCAAGAAAACATGTTTCTGAACCTGTTGTATGGTCCTTATATTGCATTTTTTCTCCATAGCAGTCCACCAAACTACTGAGGCGTGAGCAAGTATTGGTCTAATCACGCTCCTGTAGAGCCAGTGGACAGTCCTCGGATTCAGGCCCCATTTCGAGCCTACGGCCCATCTACATAATGCCCAACATCTGTGAGCCTTCTCAGTACGCTCCTGAATTAGACACTTCCAATTAAGTTTAATGTCCAACATCACTCCTAAGTGTTTGACCTTGTCAGATATCGAAATAGTCTTATTGAGGAAACGTGGTGCGTCAAATTGGCCCACCTTTGTCTTCCTCGTGAACAGGCATATTTAAGTCTTCTCTGGATTAACATTGAGACCCCTGTGTCATATGCCATATGCAAGACACTTTCGGCCCTTCTGCATATAACATCGTCTGCATTGACAGGTTCAATTCCCACCCTATTACGAATGCTGACTGATTCGTAATAGGTAGAGATGGGCGATGGGTAAATACCCAAATGGTATTTACCCATTTATACCCAAAAACTGGGTATTTGTGATTTTGCAGATATCTTGGGTATAACAAACATTTTTTTAAAAATTTTTGTCGATTTAATATTCTTTATATATAAACCTGATCTTCTGATGTCACAAAATCGGATTTTCGTTATATATAACCGCTATGTAGACCAATCCCCAAGCTTAAAGTCATTTTTCTTCCAATTTCGATGAAATTTGGCACAGTGAGTTCTGGTAGACCCCTACCCATTTCTGTGAAATATGGTTCAAATCGGACTATATTTGAATATAACTGCCCTATAGACCGACCGCCCAATCTATCGATATAGAGTATTGAGGCCATAAAAGGAGAATTTATTACCAGAAATCAATCAAATTAGGTCTAGTGTGTTCTGGTAGACCCCTATCTATTCTGTTTTGGTAGACCCCTTCCATCCATCCATTTATTACCAGAATTCAATCAAATTTGGCACTGCTAGACCCCTATCCATTCTTGTCAAATGTGGTCCAAATTGGACCATATTTGGATATAGCCGCCATGGCTATTTATTGGGTTTTTACCCAATAAACACCAAATTGTTGGGTATTTACCCGGTAGAAACCTATCTCTAGTAATAGTTTATTAATGGTGGTTATCCATATGAATGGCGATAAAATGCCCCCTCTGGTGTGCTCTGTGCCTCTTTCTCCCTTATATTTATGTCATGGGCTCCACAATTTCTCCACCTGTTCCTTAGCTTATGGTTTATCCAGTCTCTAAGGACCCGGTACTAGTCTAAGGATTGGATATATGTGTCGGTCCGCACATTTTTGAACTCCCCCTCGATATCAATGCAAACCGTCAATGTGTACGTCTTTGCATCGAAGGACTATTCTATTTTGTGCACTACCTCGAGCAGGGCAGTCTCGACTGGCCTTCCTTTGACATAGGCATGCTGGATGTCCTTCCCTTAATCATGGTATCTACAATATGTTCCATGGTTTTGAGTAGAAACGACGTAAGGCTTATAGGTATGTAGGCCTTGGGTGTCGCATAACTTGCCTTGCCGGGCTTAGGTATAAATACCAATAGGCACGCAGTGCAAATAGTGGCTAGATGAGTAGCCAAATAATCGTTCTCCTTTGTAGTAAAGCCGGAAATATTCCAAAATTCCGACCATATGCCATATATAATCTTCAATATATATACCAAGTATGGCCCAAATTAGTTCTTAACCTGAAATTGCTCCCAAAATCGTTCTGTCACTATAGATTCTTGAGCACCTACAGCACCGCAGACTTCTTTTAAACTATTTTTTTGCCTTTATATGGCATCAAACGCTTTTGGGATTGAAAATAGCACCTTATTACCCTATAGCTCCCCATTGTGTGGCAGCAAAAGCAATTTTTAATTGGCCTATGTCGATGAGTGCTTAGAATAATTATTTTGTAATCAAATTTAATTGATGTGATGAAACGTTCGAATAAATTTAGCAATGCCATTGATAATTCTGATTTAATAGAACAATGTGAAGTACACTGTGAAAAAGGCAAAACTATGACCGCATAGGAGGATTGAAGTGAAGCCAATGTTACCCAATATGACTGTTACAACTTTGAATGGATTTATACAACAAGAATCTTTCGACTTATAGTCGTGATCCCCTAAAAGCCTTAACATTTATGCGATTGTACAGAAATTCGGAAGTTGCATTTATGCTCTCCCAATACTGCCCAGAAACGTTCGTAAATCGATCTATCCCCACATGAAGCAATCCAATGTTCGGACTTTTTGAGGCACCTGAGGCCCCAATTGTCCTTCGAGTTAGCTGAAATTTGATACGCGTTCTCTTTTGTCCCCTTACAACCACCTCAATTGTAGTACATATAGGTCCATAAAAAGATTTACCTCACGTTTATACTTGATTGGATTTTAAGCCTCAATTTCTACCCTTTTGAGCCGAAATTTAGCATGTGAAGAACGTTTAAGCCTTATGGACAGATTTTGCCAATATATGTTCCTAAATATAGATAGAACCCCATGAAATCTCCCGATTTTAATGCTTGAGTACCTAGAATCCTAGTGTTAAGCCCTGTTTGCACTTTTTTCTTTCAGTGTATAGTAACTCGAATTATTGCTCTAATTATTTAGTGAAAACAATGGTTTAGCAAATAGAAATAATAGCTAATCAGTGTGATACAACAAGTTTTCAACTAACTAAAAAACAATGTATCAATTATCTGATCACTATAAGCCAATAGATAAGAGTGATGTAGCTCATAGACTGAAAGGTATACTGAACATGTCAACTACGTTTGTAAGACCTTGCAATATCGCATAAGGAGATGATAGCCAATTGCAATATTTTATATCTAGAATCTATGTTGTTGGTGTTGAGCATTTCTGCAGGAATAAATAGTGTTTTCATACATGTTTTATACCCACCACCATAGGATGAGGGTATACTAATCTAGTCATTCCGTTTGTAACACCACGAAATATTCGTCTAAGACCCCATCTCACATATAAAATTCAAATTGTGTTTGTTTGTTCCGTATAGACTCAAAAACGGCTGAACCGATTACCTTGAAATTTTCACAGATTGTGTAGGTTGGTCTGGAATAAAACATAGGCTATATAACTTTTTTGATATTGGGAGGGGGCGGACCCTCCCCCTTACCCCAAAAGTACTACCCAAAAATAAAAGTGGACCGATCGGGACAATATGGGATTCAAATGAAAGGTATTCAAGAGCAGAATACGAGTTTCATAATGAAAGTTGGGTCCAAGTACGTGGGGGGGGGCGCCCCAGCCCTAAAACCCCTGAAAATAGATTTGTTGGACGATCATGACAATATGGGACTCAAATGAAAGGTATTCGAGAGTAGATTACGAATATGGTCAGGAAGTAGGAATAGGCTACGTACAATGTGAATATCAAATGAAAAGTAGATAACGAATCTGGCATACAAAATTTATGTCGAAGTATAGGGTGTCACCCCACCCCCACAAAAACGCCCAAAATGGGCACATTAGCCAATCACGGTTATATGGGACTTGGTTTGTTTGTTCCGTATAGATTGAAACACGGCAGAACCGATTACCTTGAAATTTTCACAGATTGTGTAGGTTGGTCTGGAAGGAAACATAGGCCATATAACTTTTTTGATATTGGTAGGGGGCGGACCCTCCCCCTTACCCCAAAAGTACTATCTAAAAATAAAAGTGGACTGATCGGGACAATATGGGATTCAAATGAAAGGTATTCAAAAGTAGAATACGATTTTCATAATAAAAGTTGGGTCCAAGTACGTGGGGGCCGCCCCAGCCCTAAAACCCCTTAAAATAGATTTGTTGGACGATCATGACAATATGGGACTCAAATGAAAGGTATTCGAGAGTAGATTACGAATGTGGTCAGGAAGTAGGAATAGGCTACGTACAATGTGGTTATCAAATGAAAAGTAGATAACGAATCTGGCATACAAATTCATGTCGAAGTATAGGGTGTAACCCCACCCCCACAAAAACGCCCAAAATGGGCACATTAGCCAATCACGGTTATATGGGGCTCGGTTTGTTTGTTCCGTATAGACTGAAACACGGCAGAACCGATTTACTCGAAATTTTCGCATATTGTGTAGGTTGGTCTGGAAGGAAACATAGGTAACATATAATTTTTCGGTATCAGAAGGGGGACTGACCCTCCCCCTTATGCCAAAAACACCACCCAAAATCAAAAGTGGACCCATCAGGACAATATGGGTATCAAATGAATGGTATTGGACAGTAGAATACGAATATGATATTAAAATTTGAGTCTAAGTACCCAACGGGCCGCCGCAAACCCAAAACTCCCCCAAATAGCCATATTGGACGTTCATTTCAATATGGGGCTCAAATGAAAGGTATTCGGGAGTAGATTTCGAATCCGGCATACAAAATCAGATCGAAGTATAGGGCGTCACACCACCCTTCAAAAACGGCATTAGACCCATTATGACTATATGGTACTTGGCTGAACCGATTTTCTTAAAATGTTCATAGATTGTGTAGGTTTGTCTGGAAGTAAACATAGGCTATATAATTTTTAAATATCGGATGGAGGCGGACCCTCACCGTTACCCCAAAAACGCCACCCATATCCGAAAGTGGTCCGATTGGCACAATGAAAGCTATTGGAGACCAGAAAATGAATATGGTATTAAAATTTGGGTCCAAATAACCAGTGGCCCCCCAACCCCAGATATATTCAAAGTTCATATCAATATGGGAATCAAATGAAAAGTATTAGGCAGTAGATTACAAATATGCCATAAAACATTAGGTCCAAGTAATGGGAGGTCGGCCACCTCCAAATACCCCCATCTAGGTATATTAGCCGACCATGTCTATATGGGACTCAAATGATAGGAATTAGGGAGTAGATTACGAATATGACATTAAAATTTGCGTTCAAGTCTAGGTGGCGTTTTTCCTCCTAACGAAACGTCAAATGGGTTATTCGACACATTATGACAACAAAGGACTCAAATGAAAGGTATTTGAGAGTAGAAAACGAATTTGATATCCAATTTTGGAGCCAAGTGTTTTGGGGTACGCCCTAAAGCACCCCCTAAACTGAACTTAATTTCCGTAAGGAATAAAGAACGAATTTGATATGTATTTTCAGTGCAAAGTGCCGGTGGCCGCCCCAGCCCCAAAACACCCTCAAAACGGTTCATATTTACCGGCCATGTCAATATGGAGCTAAAAATAAAGGGATTAGGAAGTGCAGCACAAATTTGATATCCATATCTGAGTCGAAATGTCTGAAGTGACATCCCTCCCCTAATGAGAACATTATCCTAAGAAAGAACATTACCACCAGGAACCGAGAAGGGGCAAATTCTCACACATCAATGAGTGCTTTCCGATTCAAGTTTAAACTCAATGATAAGGGACCCTTTTTTATAGTCGAGTCCGACTGGCGTCCCGCAGTGCGACACTTCTTTGGGGAAATTTTTTTAAATGACTATGCATGGCATTGTACCTCGCAAATGTCGCCAACATTAAGAGGGGATAAACACCACTTTGTCCGATGTTCTCGCCAGGATTCGAACGCGTTCAGCGTCATAGGCTACAATGCCACGAATTGGATATCAGCATTCAGGTTGAATTGTCCCCACCCTAAAATGATATTAGAGAGTTAAAGAAGGCGCAGCGGAGCGGGCCCGGTTCGGCTAGTAAAGTAAAGGGTGATTTTTTTGAGGTTAGGATTTTCATGCATTAGTATTTGACAGATCACGTGGGATTTCAGACATGGTGTCAAAGAGAAAGATGCTCAGTATGCTTTGACATTTCATCATGAATAGACTTACTAACGAGCAACGCTTGCAAATCATTGAATTTTATTATCAAAATCAGTGTTCGGTTCGAAATGTGTTCATTCACCGTAACGTTGCGTCCAACAGCATCTTTGAAAAAATACGGTCCAATGATTCCACCAGCGTACAAACCACACCAAACACTCCAAATGCGGCAATTTTGCTTATTTACGTAGCCATTCAACCAGAAATGAGCCTCATCGCTGAACAAAATTTGTCAAAATTTGAACACATTTCGAACCGAACACTGATTTTGGTAATAAAATTCAATGATTTGCAAGCGTTGCTCGTTAGTAAGTCTATTTATGATGAAATGTCAAAGCATACTGAGCATCTTTCTCTTTGACACCATGTCTGAAATCCCACGTGATCTGTCAAATACTAATGCATGAAAATCCTAACCTCAAAAAAATCACCCTTTATATATATTCTTGATCATCTGGCCGTTCTTATACCCTAGATCGTATATCCGTCCGTTCGTCGAAATCACGATAGAGGTCGAACGCGTAAAGCTAGCCGCTTGAACAGATACTTAATATCGATGTAGGTCGTTGGAGATTGCAAATGGGCATATCGGTTCAAATTTAGATATAGCTTCCATATAAACGGATCTCCCTATTTGACTTCCTGAGCCTTTGAAAGCCGCAATTTGTGTACGATCTGGCTGAAATTTTGCACGTAGTGTACCGTTAAGACTTCTTACATCTGTGTCAAGCAAAGTCCGAGTCGGTTTATAACCTGTTATAGCTCCCATATAAACCAATCTCCCGATTTAACTTTTTGAACCCTTATAAGCCGCAATTTTTGTCCGATTTGGCTAAAATTTTGCAGATAGTGTTCTTTTATGACTTTCAATAGGTAAAGTACGGTCGAAATCGGTCTATAACCTGATACAGCTCCCATATAAACCGATCTCCTGATCTGACTTCTTCAGCCTCCGGATGCCGTAATTTTTGTCCGATGTGGCTGAAATTTTGCAGGTAGGTCTTTTATTATGACTTTCGATAACTGTGTCTAGTACGGTCTAAATAGGTCAAGAACCTGATATAGCTCCCATATAAACCGATCTCCCGATTTAAATTCTTGAGCCCCTGGAAGACGCAATTTTCGTCCAATTTGGCTGAAATTTTGCACGTAGTGCTTTATTATGACTTTCGACAACTGTGGCTAGTACGGTCTAAATAGGTCAAGAACCTGATATAGCTCCCATATAGACCGATCTCCCGATTTTACTTCATCAGCTCCTGGAAGCCGAAACTTTCTTTCGATTTCGCTGAAATTTTGCGTGTAGTGTTCTGTTATGACTTCCAACAACTGCGCCATGTACGGTCCAAATCGGTGTATAACCTGATATTGCTCCCATATTCCCCGATCTCCCGATTTTACTTCTTGAGCCCTTACAAGCCGCAATTTTTGTCCGATTTGGCTGCAATTTTGCAAGTAGTGTTTTATTATAACTTTCGACAACAGTGCCTAGTACGGTCTAAAAAGGTCAAAAACCTGATATAGCTCCCATATAGACCGATCTCCCGGTTTTACTTTATCAGCTCCTGGAAGCCGAAACTTTCTTTCGATTTCAACAACTGCTCCAAGTACGGTCCAAATCGGTGTATAACCTGATATAGCTCCCATATAAACCGATCGCCCGATTTGACTTCTTAAGCCCTTAAAAGCCGCAATTTTGTTCAGATTTGGCTGAAATTTTGCATGTAGTGTTCTGTTATTACTTCCAACAACTTTGCCAATTACGGTCTAAATTGGTCTAAAACCTGATATAGCTCCTATATAAACTGATCACCCGATTTAACTTCTTGAGTCGTTACAAGCCGCAATTTTTGTCCGATTTGGCTGAAATTTTGCATGCGATGTTTTGTTGTGACTTCCAACAACTTTTTCAAGTACGGTCCAAATCGGTCTATAACCTAATATAGCTCTCATATAAACCGATCTCCCGATCATCTCTGTTCTTAGAAGCTTTAATTTTCGCTGGTTTGACAGAAGTTTGGTAATAGGAATAAAATTATGCCCTTCAACTAAATTAAGTATGTATAAATTTTTAGCAGAATCCATGGTGGTGGGTTCCCAAGATTCGGCCCGGCCGAACTTAACATGAATTTACTGGTTAAATGGTCATATGTCTGCAAAATGTATGCAAATCTAGGTACTTGAATAGGAGGCATCCATAGTTAAACGAAAACATTTAAACAGTTGGCGTGTATCATACAACACATCGAAAGTCTTTGATAAGGCAAAAGCTTCAATGACCATACCATGGCACGTCTTGGTCTGGCGACGGCATTTGCTGGTTTTATTCTAATCTCATATGCATAGATCCATGATTCGTCACCTGTGACAAAGCATTTGAGTTTCCGAGTTTGTATTTCTTTAACATTTGTCGTGCCGCAATCGTCCAGAGCATTTTTTGTGCAATCATCAATGAAAAATCCAACAAGAATATCTATTTTTTCAAGGCCAAATAAACCTACAGTATTTTATAGATACTTGTCGTACTAATGCCCAAAGATGTCCCATGCGCACGATATATCAAATGTCGGTATTGCTTTAGCATCTCACGCACATCTCCCTGGTTTCCCACAAAACAAGATAAATTGAACGACATTGACAAAATTCATCCTGCAAGGAAGGGTATGCGACATTGACAGTGGATTCTAATGGCGCTCCATCACTAAAAGCCAAAAAACGTTTACAGATGATTTAACTTGAAATGCGATAGCTCGATGGTAAATATCATTTTCATACCCTCCATCATAGGATAGGGGGTATACTTATTTGTAATACTTTTGTAATAAAGCGAAATATTGATCTGAGACTCACTAATGTTAATTTTTTTAAACGTCTTGACGTGCTAAATCGTTTTAGCCATGTATGTCAGTCTATCAAGAGCACGCAAACTTACGAATGGCTAAAGCTAGGCGCTTAAAAGTTTGAACAAATGTTACCTTTTAGTGAAGGTTGGATGGGATTGTAAATGGGCCATATCGATCCGTTTTTTGATATAACTGCCATATAAACCGATCTCGGATCTTGATTTCTAGAGCCCTCAGAGGGCGCAATTCCTATTCCATTTGGCTAGAATTTTGCAAGAAGTGTTCTGTTACGACTTCCAACAGCCATGACAAGAAAGGTTCAAATCGGTCTATAACCTAATATAGGTCCCATGTAAACCGGTCTCTAGATCATCCTTGTTCAGTTCCTAGAAGCTTTAATCTTTGCTGGTTTAACAGAAGTTTGGTATGTAGAATAAAATTATGCCCTTCAACTAAATTTATTTTTCATAAATTTTCAGCAGAACCCATGGTGGTGGGTTCTCAAGATTCGGTCCGGCCGAACTTAGCACACTTTTGCTTGTTATTTGTTTGTCTTTTCCAGCTTTATGACATAAAGAAACATTCCATTTTAAATAGCCAGTTTAGGGTATAGATAAGCACACCGGGCCAGCTAGTCTTATATATAAAATTCAATTTGTGTTTGTTTGTTCCGTATAGACTCAAAAACGGCTGAACCGATTACCTTGAAATTTTCATAGATTGTGTAGGTTAGTCTAGATCATGACAATATGGGACTTAAATGAAAGGTATTCGGGAGTAGATTACGAATATGGTCAGGAAGTAGGAATAAGCTTTATAATTTGTTGACTACGGAAGGCGGCGGACCCTCCCCCTTTACCTCAAAATCAAAAGTGAACCGATCGGGACAATATGGGTAACAAATTAAAGGTATTGGCTAATAGAATACGAATATGACATTAACATTTGGGTCAAAGTACCCATCCGGCCGCGCCAACCCCGAAATTCCCCCAAACAGACATATTGGCCGTTCATGTCGATATGGGCCTCAAATAAAAGGTATTCGGGAGTAGATTACGAGTCTGGCGTACAAAATTAGTTTGAAGTATAGGGGGTCACCCTATCTCCCAAAAATGCCTTAAATGGACATATGACCCATCATGGCTATATGGAACTCGGTTATTTTGTTTGTTCCGTAGAATCAAAAACAGCTGAAACGATTTTCTTAAAATTTTCACAGGGCGGTCCCTCCCCCTTACCCCAAAAACGTTACCCAAAACCAAAAGTGGACCGATGGGCACAATATGGTTATCAAATCAAAGGTATTGGAGACTAGAAAACAAATATCGTATTAAAATTTTGGTCCAAGTACCCAGCGGGCCCTCCCCCAACCCCAAAATTCCTCTAAACAGATATTTTTGAAGTTCCTATCAATATGGGACTCAAATGAATAGTATTCAACATGAGACTACAATATGGCATAAAAAATTAGGTCCAAGTAATGGGAGGTCGTCCCACCCCCAAACACAAATGGGCATATTAGCCGACCATGGCTATGTGAGACTCAAAAGAAAGGTATTTAGGAGTAGATAACGAATATGACATTAAAATTTGCGTTCAAGTCCTGGTGGCGCTTTTCCTTCCAAAAATACATCAAATAGGTTAATTATGACAATATGGGAATCAAATGAAAGGTATTTGAGGGTAGAACAAGAATTTTATATCCAATTTTGGAACCAAGTGTTTGGGGTTACGCCCTAAAGCACCTTCTAAAGTGAACTTCATTTCCGATTATGGCAACATGGAGCTCAACTCATCGGTATTTGGGAGTAAAGAACGAATTTGATATCTATTTTCAGAGCGAAGTGCCGATGGCCGCCCCAGCCCCAAAACTCCCTCCAAACGGTTCATATCTACCGACCATGGCAATACTGGGCTGAAATAAATGGGATTTCGGAGTAGAGCACAAATTTTATATCCATATTTGATTCGAAATCTCTGAGATACCATCCCTCCCCTAAAAACCACTTCTCATTGCACTTATTTAAAAAACACCATATCTCGGAGATTGGTAATGCGAATTGTTCGAATTTTTTTGCACTCTCACAGTAGAAACAAAATATGGCTTCTATTGTTGGAGTCGGGTGCCTCGGGGGCCATCCATCAATCACGACAATATAGAGCTCAAACGAAAGATGCTTTAGAGAAAAAAAAAAAAAAAAACAAATTTGATATTCAATTGAAGAGCCATGTGTTTGGGGAATTGCCCCACCCGAAAATACCTCTCTATTATATAAAAGTGAACTATGTGGAATGATTTTCGGAAAATTGATACTAAATTTCGGGACACAGACCCTGGGGTCCGCCTCAACCTCAAACAGAACTTATTTGCCGTTCATGCCATTATAGGGCTGTTATAAAAAGTATTTGAAATTACAGCACGAAGCTCATATTTACTTTAAGGGCCAAGTGTCTGAGTGGCCAACCCACCCCCGAAATACCCCCTTAAAAATACGATAATATAAGACTAAGAAAAAAAATTAAAAGCGTGCTAAATTCGGCCGGGCCGAATCTTATATACCCTCCACCATGGATCGCATTTGTCGAGTTCTTTTCCCGGCATCTCTTCTTAGGCAAAACAGGATATAAGAAAAGATTGGCTCTGCCATTAGAGCGATATCAAGATATGGACCGATTTGGACTACAATTAAATTATATGTTGGAGACCTGTGTAAAGTGTCAGCCAGTTCGAATAAGAATTGCGCCCTTTGAGGGCTCAAGAAGTAAAAAAGAGAGATTGATTTATATGGGAGCTGTATCGGACTATAGACCGATTCAGACCATAATAAACACGTATGTTGATGGTCATGAGAGGATCCGTCGTACAAAATTTCAGGCAAATCGGATAATAATTGCGCACTCTAGAGGCACAAGAAGTCAAGACCCAAGATCGGTTTATATGATAGCTATATCAGGTTATGAACCGATTTGGACCATACTTGGCACAGTTGTTGGATATCATAACAAAACACGTCGTGCAAATTTTCATTCAAATCGGATAAGAATTGCGCACTCTAGACGCTCAAGAAGTGAAGACCGAAGATCGGTTTATATGGCAGCTATATCAAAAGATGAACCCATTTACAATACCAACCGACCTACACTAATAAGAAGTATTTGTGCAAAATTTCAAGCGGCTAGCTTTACTCCTTTGGAAGTTAGCCTGCTAGCCATGTCCGTCCGTCTGTCCGTCCGTCTGTCTGTCGAAAGCACGCTAACTTCCGAAGGAGTAAAGCTAGCCGCTTGAAATTTTGCACAAATACTTTTTATTAGTTATTAGTGTCGGTTGGTATTGCAAATGGGCCATATCGGTACATGTTTTGATATAGCTGCCATTCAAACCGATCTTGGGTCTTGACTTCTTGAGACTCTAGAGGGCGCAATTCTTATCCAATTTGAATGAATTTTGGCACGTAGTATTTTGTTATGATATCCAACAACTGTGCCAAGTATGGTTCAAATCAGTTCATAACCTGATATAGCTGTCATATAAACAGATCTGGGGACTTGACTTCTTGAGCTTCTAGAGGGCTCAATTTCTATCCGATTTGGCTGAAATTTCGCAAGACGTTTTTTATTGTTACTTTCAACAACTATATCAAATAAAGTACAAGTCGGTTCATAACCTGATATAGCTGCCATATAAACCGATCTGGGATCTTGACTTCTTGAGTCTCTAGAGGTCGCAATTATTATCCGATTTGCCTGAAATTTTGTACGACGGATTCTCTCATGACCATTAACATACGTGTTTATTATGGTCTGAATGGGTCTATAGGCCGATACAGCTCCCATATAAATCGATCTCTCTATTTTACTTCTTGAGCCCCCAAAGGGCGCAATTCTTATTCGAATTGGCTGACACTATACACAGGTCTCCAACTCTCCAACATATAATTTAATTGTGGTCCAAACCGGACCATATCTTGATATCGCTTTAATAGCAGAGCAAATCTTTTCTTATATCCTTTTTTTTTGCCTAAGAAGAGATGCCGGGAAAAGAACTCGACAAATGTGATCCATGGTGGAGGGTATATAAGACTCGGCCCGGCCGAACTTAGCACGCTTTTACTTGTTAATATGAAATTCGTTCTTATTTTGAGTCCCATATTGTCCCGATCGGACCACTTTTTTTGGGTAGTACTTTTGGGGTAAGGGGGAGGGCCCCCCCCCCCCCCCCCCTGTCCGATATCAAAATATCATATAGTCTATGTTTCCTTCCAAACCAACCTACACTATCTGTGAAAATTTCAAGGTAATCGGTCCAGCCGTTTTTGAGTCTATACGGAACATACCGACAAATAAACACAGATTCAATTTTATATATAAGATTAGTTTTTATAACCTTTTACTGCTCACATTTTGTATCGTTAGACCCTAATATACAACAGTTTTAGCGGAATTATCTAATGCGCTGTACTTACCAACAAAAAAAAAGTATATAATTTATGTTCGATGTGTATTTTTTCAGTTTAATTTTGTAAACTTATTAGCTTAGTGCGTCTTGTTAGAGCCAAATGATGGGCATTAAATGATATATTCGACTTGTCATCGTAAAAGCAAAACTATTTTACATTGCCTTCTTTATTTATAGATGAATTATTCGTCAGACATGTCAAAACAAATGCTTTACTGATATCAACACTTAATAAATTACAATGCATTAACATGCAACAATTCTTTTTTTTTATTATTTTTCTATTAATTCACTTTTCTATTGTATTGTAAAGATTGGAATTTTTAGCTCTTTTAATATTCACTTTGTAGAATATGGAAATTTTTCGTTAAGATTTTGAACAATTCTTTTATACTTTCTTAAAAAACACTGCCTTAATGCACTTTCACCTACCCCGTAGACATGGCACTTTCATGCTTTTGTTCTTTAATTGCACTCCAACAATTTGTGTGTGAGCCATACATTAGAGATTATTTAATTTGCTTTACAATTCAACCATATAAGAAAGCTTTTATAAATTAGTTGATTTTTTTTTCTTTCGTTTCGATTTATTTTCTTTTTACTTCTCTCACAACAATCACTTCAAACAAATGTAATTTATTCACCGGCTTATTTCGCAGTCGCGCCAAAATTTGCCGTTTGATACACTCCTATGACGGAGGCCGCAAGAAAACTTGTTGCTTCCGAGTTCCGGGGACCATCAAGAGTGTGTAAAAAAAACGTTAGTGATTTTTTTTTGCCCAATAGCTCGCGTGAGCATTAGTTTATGACTTCAAGAACGACAACGACAACAAGACCACCGTGACACACATCTGAGCTCTTTGGTGGACAACACAGAAGTGTTTCAAGTGAAAAACTGTTGCGAATGTTTTCCAAACACGAAACCAAACGCACACACATGCTCACCCACCCATATAGCACATGCTACGTATGAAAGCTTTAATCGAGAAAGGTAAACACTATGCAAAAAACAAAACTTTTCTTTGCGCTCAAATACTGAATGGAACCTTCCTCAAATCTTTAAGTTCTTAACGAGCAAAGTAACGGTATCTCAAGTTTAAAAACAAAATGGAATTATTCGCTCGGGTACTAAAGCAGCAATCGTCTTAATGTAAAAAAGCTCAGCGAAAAGCTTTTTGTGGATTTTGGTTTATTCGAAAAGAGAAAAGGAGAGCTTTTGGAAAAGTTTGCATATCTACGCATCCAAGTGGATTTTGTTCAATGTTTTAGTTTCACTAAAGGGAGTCTTGTAATAAAAACTAAGTAAAACCAGTAGGGAAGGGCAAAAGTAGGGCGGTGCTAACTGTTTAATAGACTACACCTATCCTTTAAGTACAAAGTGGGAGCTTTATCCAATTCTGAACCAATTTTGATGGACCTCGGCTGATGTTTTCAGATGAGTAATTAAACAATCCATATCAAATTTCCAGTTATAGCAACTACGGTTGACAAATGACAACATTATTGCAAATTACGCAGAATCTGACGAACATACATAGGGAGCTATATCTAAACTGAAACGATTTCGAGCAAACTTCTCAGATATTGTGGGAGTCGTAGAGGAAAGCGTTATTCAAAATTTTGGCAAGATTGGTCAATAAATGCGCTTGCAGTGGCTCTAGAAGTGAAAATTGTGCGATATACATATATGGCAGCTATATGTAAATCTGAACCGATTTCTATGAAATTCACCAGTCATAAGAAAATCGTTCCTGCCAAATTACAAGAGAATCGGTTAACTAATGAGCACATTATTGCAATAGTTCTCCAAATCGGACGAACATATGTATGGGGGCTATATCTAAATCTGAACCGATATCGAGCAAACTTCTCAGATATTCTGGTAGTCGTCGAGGAAAGCGTTGGTCAATAAATGCGCTTGCAGTGGTTCTAGGAGTGAAAATCAGGCGATATATATATTTGGGAGCTATATCTAAATCTGAACCGATTTCTATGAAATTCACCAATAATGTCGAGAGTCAAGAGGAAACCCTTCCTGCCAAAACTCGACAGAATCGGTTAACAAATGACCACGTTATTGGAATATTAGTCAATATCGGTCGAACATATATATGGGATCCAGGGACGTAGCCAGGATTTTATTTTTGGTGGGGCCACCCACATTTTTTCAAAATCGAAAATTGCCAAAATTCTTGTTACAGTGGAATTGGTAAAGATACCTCAATTTTGTTTTTAATTCGGTGCAGGAACTGACACATCGGCAACGACATTTGATTATGAAGTCAGAGCTGAATTTTGCACTGATTGCCAAAACAGTGCAAATATCTTTTGGAAGTAGCATTAATGGCTTCGAGCGGCTGACAACGGCAACTGCTCTTGCTGCTGCTCCATGTGCCCAGGTTCGCATTAACGACAAAAAATACCCATGAATAAAGCAGCCTTAGAAAAATTCTAGCTCGGGTTGGGATAGATGTATGGCAATGAAATTTGGATTGGCGTAAAGTAGACGACTGAAACCAGTTACAACAATTTTTCCCGTTATGTTTTGGGGGAAATTTGGCTTGTCGAAAGTCGGAAATTTTTTATATGGCAAAAATCAAACGAAAAAATTTCTCAAAATTCTTAGAAGTGAGATTTCTGGAACCTGTTTTAATGTCTTGTTGCATTTGATGGTTTCTATATTAAAAAATCATGTTTTAAAGAAAAAATTTCCTTAAACATTTATTAAAAAATGTTGTCTTCAAAAAAAATTTTTTGGTAGAATGTCGTCTATATGTTGTGAGCTATATTCAAATCTGAACCTATTTTTTCCAATTTCAATAGGCTTGTCTGTACCAAATTTTAAGACGATCGGATGAAAACTGCTACCTGTACTATGTACACAAATAGCCATGGACAGATAGGCAGACAGTCGGACATAGCTAAATCGAATCAGAAAGTGATTCTGAGTCGATCGGTTTATTTATCAATTCCTTATTGGTGTTACAAACAAATGCGCTAAGTTATAATACCCTGTATCATTAAACAGTAATGACAGGCTAAAGTCGACCTTTTGATACCCTACACCACATTGGACATGCAGGCTAGCAGAAGATAGATTTAAATGGCAATCTGTCATCAGATTCACTTGGACGTTTACGTCCGTTGTGATACCACAGGAACAGGAGAAGGTAGGCCTTCTACTGCCTACCGTTGAATCATACAAATCGCTTTAAAAAGCCAAACAACTTCCGAATGTTTAAATCCGCTAGCTTAGGTTAGGTAAGGTTGCATAGGTAGTAAGGCAAGGTTGTCAGATCAAAAAAATGCTCAAAGAAATGAAAACCTCAAGTGGAACTCCTTCCGACAACCAGTGCGGGACACAAATACAGCAGATGTTCTATAGTCTCTTCTTCCTCGACGTTCTCACAGCTTCTGCAGGAATCATTACTTGCAACCTTCAGTCTGTCAGCATGTTTTCCGATCAGACAGTGACCCGTCATGACGGACACAATGACTAAGAAGTCTCACAGTTGGAGTAAGTCGAAAAAAAAATAGTAAAAAGTATGCTGTGTGAGAACGGGTAGAGAAATCTCATTGAAATTTGAAATAGCTAAAGCTAAGATGTTAACGAGATCGTGCGCGAAATTTCCTAGGTTATCCGTAGTGCCTGAAAATGCCTACACAAAAGTCCGCTTGAGGTCTACAATATCTCCACTGGTTTCGGAGATATTCGAAAAAATTCTAAGAAAAAAAACGAATTAAGATATCAAAGTGTCCTTAGACAACTAAAAATAGATTCTGCCCGATTTTTTTTAACAAAAATCCCCAAAATACCCCCCTTGAGCATATATGGTTTAAAAATCGCCATTTTTTGTAAATTTTCTTTGGAGGCTACAAATGATGTTAGGTGCAAAAAATTTTTTGCATAGGTTTAGGGGACATATGGAGTAAAATGTGCCCAATCGGGGGATCTGGACTTTGGAAATTTTGAACACGAGGGGTTTTCCCATTCTTTTGATAATTTGGAGTACATAAAGCACCCGTTTTAATTGACATATCTTGCTTAAATTTTATTAGAAACGTCTACCTATCTATTCACAAAAAAAAGAAAATCAGTAAGGAAAAGAAAAAGTCGGGCGGTGCCGATATACCCTACACCACTACTGTATATGGCAGCTATATCCAAATCTGAACCGATCTGGCCAAATTGAAGAAGGATGTTGAAGGGCCTAACACAACTCACTGTCCCAAATTTCAGCAAAATAGGATTATAAATGTGACTTTTATGGCCCTAAATCGAAGGATCGGCCTATATGGCAGCTATATCCAAATCTGAACCGATCTAGGCAAAATTGACGAAGGATGTCGAAGGGCCTAACATAACTCACTGTCCCAAAATTCAGCAAAATCGGATAATAAATGTGGCTTTTATGGGCCTAAGACCCTAAATCGGTGGATCGGTCTATATGGCAGCTATATCCAAATCTAAACCTATCTGGGGTAAAATAAATAAGGATATCGAGTGGCTTATCACAACTCACTGTTCCAAATTTCAGCAAAATCGGATAGTAAATGTGGCTTTTATGGACCTAAGACCCTAAATCGGCGGATCGGTCTATATGGCAGCTATATCCAAATCTGAACCGATCTGGGCCAAAATGAATAAGGATGTCGAGGATCTTAGCAAAACTTACTGTCCCAAATTTCAGCAAAATGGGATAATAAATGTGGCTTTTATGGGCCTAAGACCCTAAATCGGGGGATCGATCTATATGGGGGCTATATCAAGTTATAGTCCAATATAGCCCATCTTCAAACTTAACCTGTTTTTGGACGAAAAAATAATCTGTGCAGAGTTAAAGCTCAAAATCTCTATGTTTAAAGACTGTAGCGTGATTTCAACAGAGAGACGTACAGCCGGAGGGACATGGCTAGATCGTCTTAGATTTTTACGCAGATCAAGAATATATATACTTTATAGGATCGGAAATGGATATTTCAATGCGTTGCAAACGGAGTGACAAAATGAAGATGCCCCCATCCTTCGGTGGTGGGTAGAAAAAATTAAAAATCAGACCATAAATGATGATTTGGCAGCCCGAAGAATTTTTCGAAATACCGAGGTGACCAAGTTTAGGAGCCTGCCAAAAGGCGCCCGGACAACCTAGGACCCTGATTTCGATCTCGCTAACACCTCAGCTCTAACCATTTCAAATTTCAAAGAGATATCTCTGTACGTTCTCATCTACGAGATCGTCTGTTCTAGCCTGCGACGGTAGACCTCTTCAAGTCCAGATAAAGTTACATTCATTTGGAGTATTCACAACCCCCAGTTTGTGACCATATTTTATTCGTTTGGGCCTAATCCCGAAAAATTAGTTCACATGTTGTCGCTAGAGGCAAGCCCGCAGAATTTCAGTTGCCCCTGAAATGTGAAAGGTAGTTCCTAGTCTCGCAAGCTCGTCTGCTCTACAATTTCAACACGTCCCTCCATCCCTCCGGCCTGAAACTCTGGACCACGAAATATCTGTGTGGCCGCCAGTCGTTTGTGGAATTTAGAGATAAGAAGTCAAAACCCCGTAGAATGAAACGGGGAGTTCGCCAAGGTGGGGTGATATCTCCGGCATTGTTTAACTTTTGCCTATCCTCTATTCCAACCCCTCCAGAAGGCTAGGAGATCGTATCATATGCGGACGATTGCACGATCATAGCATCAGTCCCCCACGCATTGGTGATATCTGCGGTGACATCTCAAGTCACTTGCATTTTTGTGATCACGCACAAAGCAATTGGCCGGTCAGTGATAAGTTACGCAGCGCCAGTGTAGTGTCGTCAGCTATGTGATACGCAGTGAAAAAATTTTCAAAACTGTCAGAATGCCGCTCTTCAAAATGCGACCGGCTGTCCCCTAAGTTATCACATGGAGACGCATGATGGAAGTCCTCAACAAGCAAAACCAAGATTTGGTCGTGGAGGAATGGAAGGTCATGCAGAAGGAAGAGAAGGAGAAAGGATCTCTCCTTGTGGTAAGCGTTGATCAAGTCTCCGTGATAAATTTGGCTAAGACTGAAAGCATGGCGTACTACGGCAGCGAGGTCGTCTTTTTTAAGATAGGGAAGACTACGATAAGCAAATATCCCCATATTGAGTCAACAGGTTATGCAGTGGCAGGACACTCAATGCCGTCGAACGGACAAGGGGCTGACGACATGACAGTAAAGGGTGCAGATATTAATCCGCCCCATGCCATTATGGACATACACGTAAGCCAGTAATCGAATTGTTGCGCGATCTAAATACTAAAAAGTAACCTCGAACAAGTAAAAAGCCGTTAAGATCGGCCGGGCCGAACTTTGGATACCCCCCACCTCGGGTATACATGTAAACCACCTTTCGTCATAGTCCGGAAAAAAATGCATAATTTATTCCCCCAAAGCATCGAAATATGGTCCGATTTGATATGAACACACGCTGGCCGTGGTTATCCGCACAGGTGGTGGACATTCATACACACTGGTAAGAAGGTTGTACGAAATGATGTGGGAATGGGCATTTATATCTTGGCGCAGATGGTCACATTAAACGTCGTTATTCGACGTCTATTTTGATAAGAGAAGTGGAATATATTTCTCACGCGATTCGTTCGCTGATGAGATCCTTCCGCGACTCGTTCGCTTCGTACTCTTCCCATCGCGACTCGTTCGCTTCCCCCACGCGACTCGTTCGCTTTGTAACGCGATCCGTTCGCTACGTTACGCGATCCGTTCGCTTTCCAACGCGACTAGTTCGCTTCCTTACGCGACTCGTTCGCTTCCTAACGCGATCCGTTCGCTTCCTAACGCGATTCGTACTCTTCCCATCGCGACTCGTTCGCTTCCCCCACGCAACTCGTTCGCTTCGTAACGCGACTCGTTCGCTTCCTAACGCGATCTGTTCGCTTCCTAACGCGACTCGTTTGCGCTCCTACGCGACTCATCCGCTTCCCTACGCGACTCGTTCGCTTCCATCCTAACTCTGCCCAGTTAGAATAGTTGTGCTGCCCGAGGTCCACGGCTAAGCCATATCCGAACCCCGAATCAGACCACGGCTGGATGTTAACCGAAAACCAGCCGAATCATTCCAATAATCATCCGTCCGAGTACCGGAAAATCTACCGAATATCAGCCGAAACATCCCAAGAACCATCCGTCCGAATACCGAAGAAATCTACCGAAAACCAGCCGATTCATCCCAAGAACCATTCGTCCGAATACCGAAGAAATCTAGCGAATACCAAGACGATCCGACCCAGCGGCTAAACTCCCGGTCTACCTAAGACAAAACCACGTTACAGATGTTTTCTTCTTCTTTGTTTTGTTATGATTTCCAACAACTGTGCCAAGAAGGGCTGAAATTGGAGCATAACCTGATATAGCTATCATATAAACCGAGCTGGGGGTCTTGATTTCTTGAGGGTGCAAATCCTATCCGATTTCGCTGAAATTTTGCATGTCGCTATGACTTTCAACAACTGTGCAAAGTATGCTTCAAATCAGTCTACAACCTGATATAGCTGCCACTCTGGCATCTCGATTGGCAGCTATCCCGCTCTGGGATCTTGACTTCTTGAGCCTCTATAGGGCGCAATTATTATCTAAATGGGTTAATTTTTGTATAACGGCTTCTCCCATGACCTTCAACATACGTGTCAAATATAGTCTGAATACTCTGATACATCTCCCCTATAAAAGGATCTCCTTATTTTAATTTTTGAGGCCCTTAAGGGCGCATTTCTTGTTCGATTTGGCTGAAATTTTATATAATGACTTCTACTATGGTCTTCAACATCCATTCCATCATGGTCCGAATCGGACCAGAACTTGATGTAGCTCCAATAGCATAGCAATTCTTTTCTTCTATCGTATCCTTTCCTTTGTTTACCTCAAAAGAGACACCAGGAAAAGAACTCGACATATCCATAGGTCCATAAGTAGATGCAGCCCCCCCCCTAAAAGAAGAAGCCTCAATTATAATTCAATTTGGCATGACTTCCCAAGTACGACCCCAATCGGTCCATAAGTTTATATAACTCGCATATAAACCAATCTCCAGATTTGGCATCTTGAGAACATATGTCCTTCAACTAAGTTCATTTGCGTAAATTTGTAGAATCCAAGATTCGTCCCGGCCGAACTTACCACTTTCTTACTTGTTCAAGTATAACCAAAAAACCACAACTTCTCCATTAAAATAAACACAAATTTCCATAGCCAACTATTACCATCACACTTTATTATCATTAATTAATTTCTCCATATATCACAGCTATTTTTAGAATAATTTCTAGTAGCTTTTTCACAGCCAAAGATGTGTAAGAACTCCTTTAAATTTCTTAAGGTTTCCTTCACACGAACATCATCGCGATCATGAGCTGTGGTGGGTGGCAAGGAACCACAGAAAAATTGAGCCAAATTAAGGAAAAATATTTCTTCCGAACTAAGATCCAAGGACAAGTCGGTAGAATTCTGGGGAAAATTTTGTGTATACAAATCCCATACCAACTGCAAGCCATTGACATCGGCCATTCTTTCGTTGATGGATAAAGTGGCACTGGATTTGGTTAAGCATTCCAAGGTATGCACAAATGATGATTTAAGGGATATTTGATAACCCAAGGGACTGTAATTGCCATTGGCATCGAAAGCTAGGCCATGCGAATCGAAACCATGCGATAATTCATGGGCCATGATCCAGCCCACCAAAGAGTGGTGAAAAATGGGATTCTGGCTGTGGTGGTAGAAAGGCAGCTGCAGAAAGACCATGGGAATCATCAAAAGATTGCGGGGATGTATGAAATAAGGAGCATTGCGTGGAGTGGAGATATCATCATTGACATAGTAGTTCTCGGCTAGAAGGTACAGGCGCTTGGGATTCCACACCGACAAATGTTGTTGGAGAAAACGGAATTTCAACATTTTCATATGATTGGCATAGAAATTCGTAGGCGATAGGTCTATGGGGGAATAGTATTCATTGAGATGAGGTATGTGGGAGGGTAAATTACCTATCTGTAGTTGAATTGCAGATACCTTGGCCTTTAGATATTCAATTTCTTCATTGCTGAGTTGGAATTTATTTTCCTCCACATACACAGCAAATTGACCTTTTAAACCAGAGAGCATATCTTGCAACACCTTTTCATCTTTTTGCCGATTTTTATACAGAAAACGATCATAAATATAATTGAGGCCCAAGGGAAACATTACATTTGTGTGCAGCAAACAATTGCGATCTGTTATCAGGGGTTTTATATCCAATAGATGTTGGCAGAAATTTATGATAATATACCAAAACACAATTTGGCCATCTTTCTGCTGCAAATGTTCATGGAGATTTTTAAAATAATCCAATTTTCCGGCAATTTCCAAGGAGACCAAACGAGGATCTAAGTGTTTGCCTATGAGAAGATCAAAATACTTTTGCCATGGCAATAGAGTGTCTGCATTTAAAAGTTCTTCCAAGGTTAGGGATTTTACATTTTTCCCCGTTTCCTCATAGCCTCTATACAATTCCACCATTTCTTTGTCAAAAGCGTAAAGGTCTTCCGCCAACAGCCATAGCTCCTCGGAAGACGCATAAGCTTCAAAATGATACTCTTCCAAAATTTCCAAGATTTTATATTTGCTGCGAAAACGTTTTCGGGCAGTGGGTATCTTAATTTCCACCACATTTTTCCAAGAATCATTGGAGGCAAAGCCCATGGATTCCTTAAAGAAAATTCCATTTAGACCATAAGGCCTCAAGGTGGCCATTAATGTCAGCCAATCGATGTTGTGCTCAGCAAATGAGGTCTTATTGAACATAGAATGCCATTGGAATTGTTCTCCCCACACTTGATGCATTGGCAATTCCTTCAAATATTCTGCTACTTCCAAATAATAGTTGCCACTTGCACTACAGCTTTCATAATAACGCCATATTTTGTTGACCATTAGTGTGTTGTCCTCGGGATCCTCGGCAGCTGTCTTCAATATCTCCACTATAACTTTCAACTTGTCTGCATAATGATTGGTCATGGCTCCCAATGTATCCACATGATCATAATAGGGACCCTCTGTCCACGAACCGCAGGCGTAATCCCAAAAATTCTCACAAGCATCCGAAGTATTGTACATATGCTCTCGTATCACTTCCAAAACAGCCTCATCCACATGGGCCAAACACGAGCTCTTAGCTTCACATTCTAATAACGCTACGCGATCACTATGAATTAAAGTGATTAACGGCCCGAGGAGAAATGCTACTGCTGACCACAGCGCCAGCCAATTCATTATGGTCCAAACACGGCGAGTGAAGAACGAACGCTTATTCCCACTACCAAAGTTGAGGGGCGACTAAATTGGCCCAAAATGCAAACGGCTAAGCCAAGTGAATTTCATTATCACTTCTAATGAACGCACTAAGAATCAATCTTCTGAACTGAACCATAAGTGGCCCTCCAGCAGCTGAGATTGAAAACAAAAACAAGTTCAAGAAACAGGCACAACGCCAACGACAAGAAATTAAGTTTCAAATCATTCTTTCGAATTGGGATCAGTCGGGTATGCGTAGACGAAGAAAAAGCCAAACTGTATTTCAAAGTGGTCTCAATCAAGTTCTCCATGTGACGTCACTTGTCGGCGTCTGGAGACCATCTGTGTTAAACTATGGGGTATTTTTTTGTTTTTTTCTTCCATAATAGCCATAAGTATCAGACTTATGGTGACAGGCGAGATATTGAAATGACTATTCCTATGAGGCATACAAACAAACATTTTTGCTTTTTTTGTTCCACTTGCAATTTAAATACCTTGTTCTACCACTTAATAACAAAAAAAAAGTGATTAAGTATGCAATTTTTATTTTGAAAAATTAGCAGATGTGAAAGAAAGTAAGTCTGAATCCATGCGAAATGTTCTATTGGATAGTTTTGAATAGTGGTCGCGGTGGTTTAGTAACTTATGGCTGAGAATAAAAACAACAACTAAAAGCGTGCTAAGTTCGGCCGGACCGAATCTTATATACCCTCCACCATGGATCGCATTTGTCGAGTTCTTTTCTCGGCATCTCTTCTTAGGCAAAACAGGATATAAGAAAAGATTTGCTCTGCCATTAGAGCGATATCAAGATATGGTCCGGTTTGGACCACAATTAAATTAAATGTTGGAGACCTGTGTAAAATGTCAGCCAATTCGAAAAAGAATTGCGTCTTTGGGGGCTCAAGAAGTAAAATAGAGAGATCGATTTATATGGGAGCTGTATCGGGCTATAGACCGATTCAGACCATAATAAACACGTATGTTGATGGTCATGAGAGAATCCGTCGTGCAAAATTGCAGGCAAATCGGATAATAATTGCGACCTCTAGAGGCTCAAGAAGTCAAGATCCCAGATCGGTTTATATGACAGCTATATGAGGTTATGAACCGATTTGAACCATACTTGGCACAGTTGTTGGATATCATAACAAAACACGTCGTGCCAAAATTCATTCAAATCGGATAAGAATTGCGCACTCTAGAGGCTCAAGAAGTCAAGACCCAAGATCGGTTTATATGACAGCTATATCAGGTTATGAACCGATTTAATCCATTCTTAGCACAGTTGTTGGATATCATAACAAAACACGTCGTGCCAAAATTCATTCAAATCGGATAAAAATTGCGCCCTCTAGAGGCTCAAGAAGTCAAGACCCAAGATCGGTTTATATGACAGCTATATCAGCTTACGGACCGATTTGGACCATACTTGGCACAGTTGTTGAATATCATAACAAAACATGTCGTGCCAAAATTCATTCAAATCGGATAAGAATTGCGCCCTCTAGAGGCTCAAGAAGTCAAGACCCAAGATCGGTTTATATGGCAGCTATATCAGCTTACGGACCGATTTAATCCATTCTTGGCACAGTCGTTGGATATCATAAAAAAACACGTCGTGCCAAAATTCATTCAAATCGGATAAGAATAGCGCCCTCTATAGGCTCAAGAAGTCAAGACTCAAGATCGGTTTATATGATAGCTATATCAGGTTATGGTCCGATTTTAACCATACTTGGCACAGTTGTTAAATATTATAACAAAACCCGTCGTGCAAAATTTCATTCCAATTGGATAAAAACTGCGCCCTCTAGAGGCTCAAGAAGTCAAGACCCAAGATCGGTTTATATGACAGCTATATCAGCTTACGGACCGATTTGGACCATACTTGGCACAGTTGTTGAATATCATAGCAAAACACGTCGTGCAAAATTTCATTCCAATCGGATAAGAATTGCGCACTCTAGAGGCTCAAGAAGTCAAGACCCAAGATCGGTTTATATGGCAGCTATATCAGGTTATGAACCGATTTAATCCATTCTTGGCACAGTTGTTGGATATCATAACAAAACACGTCGTGCCAAAATTCATTAAAATCGGATAAGAATTGCGCCCTCTAGAGACTCAAGAAGTCAAGACCCAAGATCGGTTTATATGGCAGCTATATCAGTTTACGGACCGATTTGGACCATACTTGGCGCAGTTGTTGGATATCATAACAAAACACGTCGTGCAAAATTTCATACTAATCGGATAAGAATTACGCACTCTAGAGGCTCAAGAAATCAAAACCCAAGATCGGTTTATATGGCAGCTATATCAGGTTATGGTCCGATTTGAACCATACTTGGCACAGTTGTTAAATATTATAACAAAACCCGTCGTGCAAAATTCATTCAAATCGGATAAAAATTGCGCCCTCTAGAGGCTCAAGAAGTCAAGACCCAAGATCGGTTTATATGACAGCTATATCAGGTTATGAACCGATTTAATCCATTCTTGGCACAGTTGTTGAATATCATAACAAAACACGTCGTGCCAAAATTCATTCAAATCGGATAAGAATTGCGCCCTCTAGAGGCTCAAGGAGACAAGACCCAAGATCGGTTTATATGACAGCTATATCAGGTTATGGATGGATTTGAACCATACTTGGTACAGTTGTTGGATATCATAACAAAACATGTCGTGGCAAAAGTCATTTAAATCGGATAAGAATTGCGCCCTCTAGAGGCTCAAGAAGTCAAGACCCAAGATCGGTTTATATTACAGCTATATCAAAACATGGTTCGATATGGCCCATTCACAATACCAACCGACCTACACTAATAAGAAGTATTTGTGCAAAATTTCATGCGGCTAGCTTTACTCCTTCGGAAGTTAGCGTGCTTCCGACAGACAGACGGACGGACGGACGGACAGACGGACGGACGGACAGACGGACGGACGGACAGACGGACGGACGGACAGACGGACGGACGGACAGACGGACAGACAGACGGACAGACGGACGGACGGACAGACGGACAGACAGACGGACGGATGGACAAACGGACGGACGGACATGGCTAGATCGACATAAAATGTCACGACGATCAAGAATATATATACTTTATGGGATCTCAGGCGAATATTTCGAGTAGTTACAAACAGAATGACGAAATTAGTATACCCCCCATCCTATGGTGGAGGGTATAATGAAGGAGATACACCACAAACACCTGCTTACAGAAAGTTTTTTATAGTATTTCAATTTAAAAATATTCAAAACAATATTTTGCTCACATGCTGCTTATGATAAACATTTCGCCAAAAAAACCAAAATTGTCAACAAGTAAAAACGTGCTATATTAGGCCGGGTCGAATCTTATATATCCTGCATCATGGATCGCATTTGTCATGCTTTATTGCCAAATATACTCTGCCCAAGTGTCAAGTCGTTCCAAGGTAAGAATCAACTGCAGAGTATACCTGTTGTGCTAATCAAATTGAATCGTAAATATAGAGCCGTGAAAGACTTTTTACCCCACACTCTCTATGCAGATCAGCGTTAGCGCTAGCCCCAACCCCTGCCCCATAAATCCCCACAATATGCCATCATCCACTTAATGTGAGTTTAGGTTAGGTTGGGTTGAAAAGAGGGAATGGATATTAATCCGCCCCATACCAATATGGACATTAGGGCGGGTCGATTTTTTTTTAAATCGTATAGCAAAAACGTAATCTACATACAATTCTTAGAAGATTCTTCGAAGAAGCCATATATCTAAAATAAATAAAATAAAATCTGAATCCGCGCCTCTCGACTTCAAAATTTCTGTTCTTTCAATATTCGACATTCTTGTGATCAAGGTACACAAGTCACTTTTTAGGTCAAAGGACATACGTTATTGGTTTTTAAAAAAACCGGTTCAGATTTAGATAAAGCTCCCATATATACCTATCATCCGAAGTGACCTTTTCAGGCTGCAGCAGCCACAATTTTAGTCCGATCAAAATTTTGCACAGGTTAGGTTAGGTTAATGGAGAATATAGGAGTCGTGTGAACCACGAGCTGTATGACGACGATAGCATAGTTACACGTATCAAAATACAACGGCTGCGTTGGCTAGGTCATGTTGTCAGAATGGATGAAGAAACTTCAGCAACGAAGTCTTTTGAAGGCAAACATGGTGGTACACCCAAACCGGAAAGACCAAAAGCCCGAAAGAAAGTTCAAGTGGTGGGAGAGACCTCGAAATTTGGTGTCAGAGATTTTAGAATAGGCGCAGAAGATCGAGGCGCTTGGAACGTTATTCAACGTTAGGCTAATGAAACAAATGTTCTGTCATAGCCAATTCAAGTAATGTAAGTAAAGTAGCTTAGGTTAGGTTGAAAAGAGGGTGCAAATATTAATCCGCTCCATGACACTATGGACATACACCTAAGCCAATAATCGGCTTATTGTGCGCTCTAAATACACAAAAAAAACTCGAAAAAGATAATCTAAGTTAGTTCAGTGCTACTTACAAAATCCTTAATTGTTTTCCATGTCACTCCCCTAAGTTGGTTCATGTCTAGTATAGTTTCCCCCACCTTAGTGCCGGTATCTGTTAGACGCGAGAGCCGGGTAATGACAAAGGAAATGTTGAAACGTCTCATCATTTTCCACGCTTGCCCTACACATGCTAGCACTTGCCGCACCGTCCTGTCATGTCCCGCCATTATACCAATAGCTCTAACTGACCTCCTTCTTACTTCCTTTCGGTAATAGCCTCGTCTTCTCACGATCTGGATCCTCTCATAGGATTTTCGCCGTCCTACCGACCGTTTCGCTGTTCCACAATCTTGCATGCGCATTCGCCAGCCACTCTCTTAACTCGGACTGCGTTGACCCGAAAGGCTTCAAGTTAACCAAGTTTATTGTGGCAGTCCTCTCGTCTTCACCGCCAAATCGTCAGCCCCTTTATTCCCTCAGACCCCGTTATGGCCCGGTATCCAAACGATGCGCATTTTGCCATCCTCAGAGAAGGAGTTAATCTCATTTTTACACTCCAAGACTGTGCGTGACCTTTCCGTCCTGGTTGTTGTTACCCTTATGGCCATTTTACTGTCCGCTAAGATGTTCACAATCGACGTCCACGCGTTAGCACCACACCACTTCACGCATTCCGTGATCGCCGGAATCTCCGCCTGCAGGACCGTTTTATGGTCAGGCAGTCTAAAACAGATCTCAGTCCCTGGGCTCTGTCCTCTAGCTTTGATCCATCTGTGTAACATGATTTTCTAGATGGCAATACTAGGCTTCCGTCAATCCAAAACTGTGCCGCTGGCAGCAGTGCCTCGCACTCGACCTCAAGATTCATCTCTGGTATCCGATTGGAAACCTCTTCCCTTCATTCCAGGTTTCCTATCGTAGGCTGAATAATACCGCGATGATATGAGATTCTCCCATTTTCAATCCTTTCTCCCATCGCCTTAAGTCTCATAGCCGCAGTGGTTGCCTCACACTTAATCAGTCAATGGGTAGGATATCTAGAATAGTCTCCTGTGCCCTAGTTGACGTCGTCCTCATCGCTCCGCCTATGCCAAGACCACATGTTTTCTGAACCTCTTGTATGGTCCCTATGATGAACTTTTTCTCCATCACAGTCCACCAAACTACTGAGGCATATGTAAGTATTGGTGTAATCACGCTCCTGTAGTGCCAGTGAACTATCCTTGAGATTCAGGCCCCATTGGTAGAAAACATTGAAGCAATTATCCGTGAGATACCGGCCGAAATGTTGGGAATAGTATGCCAAAATTGGACTAAGCGGATGGATCATTTGAGGCGCAGTCACGGTTTTCATTTGCATGAAATAATCTTCCAAAATTAAATTGTATGGACCGTACTATCGATTCATATAAAGATTTCATGCATTTTTCTGAATTTTATGTGTTTTTTTTTTTTAAAAAAAACTTTTTTCTAGCTCTTAAAGAATCACCCTTTATTTACCCACATTGGAAATGTTTTACAAAACAATTTAAAACTAATGGTGATTTCGTTTGTGCAAAAAAGTGTAACCTTTCTTTTGACATGTCCCAATGAAATCGAATTTTTGTGTTCGTTATCCAAAAAAATTAACCCCACCACTGTGTAGTTAAACACTTCATTCAAAATTACAGCCAAATCGGAAAATACTTGCGCCCTCTAGAGGCTCAAGAAGTCAAGATCTGACGCCGGTTTATATGAGAGCTTTATCAGGTTAATCACCGATTTATACCATACTAGGCAGTGGTTGGAAGTCAAAACAAAACACTTCATGCAAAATATTAGCCAAATCGTATAATAATTGCGACCTCTAGTTGATCAAGAAGTCAAGATCCGAAATGGGTTTATATGGCAGCTATATGAAAACATGGACCAATATGACCCATTTATAATCCCAACCTATCAACCACAAACCCAACCTCCTATCATTGTTTCGTCCAAAATCAACGTCTCATATCAATATTTCGAAATGTTACAAACGGAATGGCGACATGAATATACCCCCATCCTATGGTGGAGGTTATAAAAACAGGCATGCTTTTATCTTCTGTTGGTGGGTATAACAACTGGGGTGACACCTAGTAGCCACCGCTAGCGATTAACACAATGTGTACAACATGGTTGTAAAACTCACTAAACTATAGTCTTTAATGGTGTTGCCTTAACTTTGGTACTGTAGAGATTAATTTACTTTCGTAACTGCATAGCTTAAATAAGCTACAGTACAGTGTACTTTTTGATAGATGATACATGCTTATGTTAGCACAAGTTACCTTATATGTATCTTTTACAAATGATTTCAAGATGTCGCTTTTACTTTTTAATGATGAGAGCTTATAAGTTATAATTTTCCTTGCAAATATTACTTGGTAGTATACCACTAAACTACGTAAGTATAAAATTACCAACCTTATAAACATACAAAGATATCCATTTGCCAATTAGAGTTTTAACACTACATACATATGTACATGTATTGCAGCAAATACGAATGCTCCTACTAGCAATCAGATCAGGTAACTGTTTCCTTCGAACCAGCAACTAAGTTCTCTCCTAAATACATGAAGCAGATGGCGCTGCTTACATTACATATAAAAGATCTCTCATTCACTTGATTTAACACACACGGATATACACTACTATATGTTTCCCCTTGCAAATTCTTTTACAACGACTACCGTTGATTACACATTTGATAAAGCTTTCGAATTACTGTTTACAAATACAACACACACGACGCTGCTCTGCCGGCAGAGAGAACGTAGTACAAATTTAACCAAAGAGAAAAATTGAATGAGAGAGTGCTGTTGGTGGGTGACGAGTTAATTCGAACTATTTTTTTATTGCTTTTGATTTTACTTGCATGTAGCTTATAACGGCATATTCCTGTTTGCTTTCATTTACAGAACAAAAACACATACGGACAATAGTTCACATTCGCAATGAAAACGTTGTGCTTTGTATTATTAATTTTTTTTTTTATTTGCTTTTTTAAATTCGTTTTGTTTTTGCACATTAACGATATCCTTACTTATTGCCTATTTAACCAATTCTTCAACACAGCACACGCGAAACACGAAAGAATTCGCGAATAAATAAACAAACACGAACGACGAAACGTATGAGGCAACATTTGAAACAAATCAATAGGAGATTAGTGAGGTTGTTATTCATCTTCAACAAATACTTTGTTAGTTGGCTTTATTGACTTGCTTTATAATGAATGCCGAAGAAATCATGCGTAAATCAAAGCTAAAGTTGTTCACGCCACGATCACCCGAGTAATAATAAATGAAGTGGTCCAACAAATAATTCCTTTACCCCAATGAGACTTAACAAAACATACAGCATAATGAAGGAACGAGTACTTATGTTCTAATTGGAATTTAAGTGAGCGAGGAAGAGAGATGGGGAGAGAGAGAGCATAAACAGTAAATAATGCAGTGGTGCATTGATTTTGGCGACTCACACTTTGCAGACTTAACGAAGGCGAGAGGAAAAATTGAAACGAAGAAGAGCTAACATTAAGTTTTCCAATAATGCAAATTTGTATAACTGGAAAATACTTTTTGTGTATAAGTATTTCAAGGTAAAGTTATGGTGCTTTCTTTTCTTTCGTCATTTTTATAAGAAAATTTAAATCACAACCACAATCCATTTCAACAATGGTGTTTCGAATTGCGTTGAAATAAAAAATTATGCAAGTTCAACCAAAAGTACGAATTTTTAAGTTGTTTGACATCCCATTTATTAAATCGATACTGTTAATTATCAATTGATAAACTATAGTTGGACAATAATTTTTGTAGTCTCTAAAAGATTTTGAAACCAACTAAAAACAAGTAAAAACGTGCTAAATTCGGCCAAACCGAATGTTAGTAAAACACCACCATGGATTTTACTAAAAATTTGCACAAATTAACTTAGTCGATGGGCAGCTGCGCACTTTACATACCACATTTCTGCCAAATCAGCCATTGACTGAAGCTTCTTGAGGCCATAGAAGGCTAATAGGGAGATCGATTTGTTCAGGAGCTTTATCAAAATCGTACAATACACGGAACTTAGGTCAAATCGGATAACTATTGTGGCCTCCAGGGGCTTAAGATCTCAAATCGGCAGATTGGCTTATATGGGAGCTATTGGGTTGCCCAAAAAGTAATTGCGGATTTTTTAAAGAAAGTAAATGCATTTTTAATAAAACTTAGAATGAACTTTAATCAAATATACTTTTTTTACACTTTTTTCTAAAGCAAGCTAAAATTAACAGCTGATTACTGACAGAAGAAAGAAAGCAATTACAGAGTCACAAGCTGTGAAAAAATTTGTCAACGCCGACTATATGAAAAATCCGCAATTACTTTTTGGGCAACCCAATATATTCAAAAGTGAACCGATATTGCCCATTTGCAATCCCCAACGAACTACATCAATAAGAAGTATCTGTACAAAATTTCAAGCGGAGATTGTTGGACGGACATGGCTAAATCGTCTCAGAATGCTGCAACTATTAAAAATATTTTTGTATATTAGGGCGATGGGAGGCCACTGTAGCCCAGAGGCTAGCATGTCCACCTACGACGTTGAACGCCTGGGTTCGAGTGCTGGTGAGAATATCATCAAAATTTTCAGCGGTGGTTATCCCCGCCAAATGCTGGTGACATTTGGGAGGTACTGTACAGCCATAGCTAAAAAATCGTCGTACAACGTCTTGTGCAAAATTTTGTAAAGATCGGACCACAATTGTGGCCACGACAGCCTTAAAAGGTCATATCGGATTAAAGATATATATGGGAGCTATATCTAAATCTGAACCGATTTTGTTCAAAATCAATAACGTTCGTCCTTGGAACAAAAAAAGTGACTCGTGCAAAATTTTACGATAATCGAAAAACAACAGCGACCTGTACGTTGATCATAGGAGTATCGAATATGAGAAGAAGAGGAAAAATTTTTTGAAGTCGAGAGGAGCGCATTAGGATTTGTCTTTAGACACATGGTTTCTGCAGTGAAACTTATTAGAATTGTATGTAGTTCACGTTTTTGCTATATTATTTTTAATTTGTTCATATTCATATCCATACAAATCAACCAGCCCTAATATGCAAATGCAATTTTTCATGAACATTCCACTAAGGAACAGAGGCAAACTTCTCACATATCAATGAGTGATGTCCGATTCAAGTTTAAGCTCAATGATAAGGGGCCTCCTGTTTATAGCCGAGTCCGAACGGCTTGCCACAGTGCGACACCTCTTTGGAGAGAAGTTTTACATGGCATAGTACCTCATAAATGTTCCCAGCATTAGGAGGGGAATACCACCACTGCAAATTTTTTCTGATGATCTCGCCAGGATTGGAACGCAGGCGTTCAGCGTCATTGGTGAACATCCTATAACCCGCTATAGCTCCGATATAAACCGGTCTTTGTATTATCCTTGTTCGGTTCCTAGAAGCGTTAATTTTTGCTGGTTTCACAGAAGTTTGGTATGTAGAAAAAATTATTTAATTTATTTTGTATAAATTTTTAGCAAAACCAATTGTGGTGGGCAAAGAGCGTAAGATAATACAAGAGAGGGTTTCTGCTTTGTCTTCCCCGTACCGTAAAATAACTCGCGTTTAAGACACAACATTTTTATTGTATTCCAATTGGATTCACATTGAGGGCTGCAACATTTTCGGGTTATTCTGTTCAAAGAGCGTAAGAAAGATAAGAGCTGGCGTTAGAGGGCAATACGTGATGACGAGTGACAAAATTTAAAGACACAACATATTTGAACTGCTTACGATATTTCGTTTTTCCTTTATTGCAACTTTCGGTTGCAAAGAAACAAAGCAAAATATAAAAAAATGTTCGAACGAATGCTCGAATCAAAACAGAATAACCCGAAAATGTTGCAGCCCTCAATGTGAATCCAATTGGATTACAATAAAAATGTTGTGTTTTAAACGCGAGTTATTTTACGGTACGGGGAAGACAAAGCAGAAACCCTCTCTTGTATTATCTTACGCTCTTTGATTCTGTTTTGATTCGAGCATTCGTTCGAACATTTTTTTATATTTTGCTTTGTTTCTTTGCAACCGAAAGTTGCAATAAAGGAAAAACGAAATATCGTAAGCAGTTCAAATATGTTGTGTCTTTAAATTTTGTCACTCGTCATCACGTATTGCCCTCTAATGCCAGCTCTTATCTTTCTTACGCTCTTTGGTGGTGGGTTCCCTAGATTCGGCCCGGACGAACTTAGCACGTTTTTTTTTTATTTTGATTTCTGTTAGATTAAAAAAATGTACAACAATTATTCTGTCCACATATGTATATTGTATTAAGAGATTTGAGCTAGAGAAAATTTAATAGGTCTGCACTTAGTCCTTTGAAAGAACTACTTTCAAATGTAGCCTTTAGAAAAATAGTGTATAGTATAGTATCACCAAAATATGCACTGAGCTCACAACTATTTTAACACAAATTAATTAAATAAATAATATAATTAACCTACTTACCATTTATTAAAAAATAAATCCAAAGTCTAATTACAATATAGTAACGTATCCCCGAACCGTAAATGTATGTATCGAACCGACAAGTTTTATTTCTTGTTCCAAGTGCACTTTGTAACACTTTTCTGCTCTTCTATTTGCAAAAAGAAAATATCATTGTTGTTGTTGTGTTGTTGCTTTTATCTGTTGTTGTTTCTTGTTGGAGACAGCGAACTAAAGCTCACCCCATTTGCAGCTAACAGCGCAGTTAACAACCACATCGTATGAGTAACTAAAAAAGGAAAAAATTGAGAACACTTCTTTTGTTAAATGACTTGTCATTGATTAATTCTTGAATTTACTTAATACTACACAATTAAATGCTTCACTAACTTATTTTTTAACTACTGAACAATTCTTATTATTTCTAGGCAGTTTTCTCTGTGGCTTTTTTAATATTTTTCTATAAACTAACGAGTTGAGCGTCCGACAATTTCAAGAGCAACCGAAAGACTAAAGTTAAGAGATCGTTAACGTTGGCTTTGATATATTAACTTCGGCGAGTAAGTAGAGAGGAATTCGCTCTCATAGAAATTGGGGCAGAAGGGTTTCAAAAAGGAATTGCAAACATATGTATATATGTCAGGGTTGCCATTAACAAGAGTAACGTGCAAACTAGCAAATTTTATTTGGATATTGTTGTTGTTTTACTGGTATATATTATTAAACGGGTAACGGATTAATAAAGCGAGTTTGTAGTACATATTACGGCAAAATGGCTGAATGGATTTTAATGAAATTGGAAAGATATTTTTCCAGAGATGTTCAGAATAATTTTAATTTTCCGAAATGAAATGCCACAAAAATTTTAATTAATTTTCAATTGTTGTTGTTGGTTTTTGTTTTTCTTAACCATTAGTTATTTATTTGTGTGAATGGAATGCCATTTTGTGGTAACATGAGATAAGTGAGATTATGAGAAATAACTTGTTCGAGAGAATGAGTATCAATTTGTAGTGAGGGTGTTGTGGGGGTGTGATGTGCGTGGCCCTACTTGGCATGTAGGGTAGCCAATTACAGAAGGCTAGGTTTTGGCATTTGCATTTTTGTTGTTGTTTGTATATCTATTGCGAGCCTGCACAACTAGACAAAAAGTCTATAATTACAGTACATTTCGTATGTAATATTTGGGTGGGTATCACTAGTTGTATTTTCATATTGAAGTGATAATTAAAATGTATGCCAGTTATGAACTATTCTGCTCAGTCAAAGTAACTAAGAGTTTTAGGAATCAGGGCAGAGGCTGCAGTATTTTGTATTATGTGATGGGCTCATATCTTTATTATATAAACAAATTTATTTCATTTTTTTTTTTTATGTTCATATAGACACAACCGATAGTCTTGAAACAGGTGATTTTTAAGAACTATAGGAAAGTTTTTCAAAAAAAAAAAAAAAACACATACAATTCAAAAAAAAAAAGCATGAAATCTTTATTTGAATCGATAGTACTGTTCATACAATTTAATGATTGAAGATTCATGTAATTGTTAACCGTGACTGCGTCTCAAATGGACCACTAGCATAGTCTCATTTTGGCATACTCTTTCCAACATTTCGCCCGGTATCTCACGAACAAATGCTTCAATGTTGTATTAGAATGCATCAATTGGGCTATGTTAGACATGAGCTTTAACATAGCCGTACAAAAACTAATCTGAAGGCGTTAAATCGCACGATCTAGGCGGCCAATTGACCGGCCCCAAACGTGATATAAAATGTTAACCGAACTCGCCTCTCAATAAATCCATTGCTACTCATGCTGTGTGGCATGTGGAATCGTCTTGTTGGAGCTACATGTCATGCAAGTTAAAATCTTGCTTTTTGGGCAAAAAAATTGAATATCATCTCATGGTAGCGCTCGCCGTTCACAGTTACATTACGATTTTCATCATCTTCACTCCAAAATCGACAACTATGCTTATTTATGAACACATTGAGCCAAAAATGAGCTTCGTCACTCAAAGGAAGAAAGTTGTTGGTTTGTAAGACGATTCATGGTTAAATCATAGACCAAACTGAAGATGTTTGACGTTGAAACAAAACGAGCGGTTTAAACCAGTGTTGCCAAAAAGATAATAGATAAAAAATCATCCTTTAAAATCGGCAGATCGGTTTATATGGGAGCTGTATAAGTTTATCGACCGATTCTCACACGTATGTTAGAGGTCATAGATATAGGGACTGTGGAAAATTTCAGCTACATCGGATAAAAATTAAGCCCCCTAGAGGCTCAAAAAGTAAAACCGGAGATCGGTTTATATGGCAGCTTTATCAGGTTTTACTCCGATTCAGACCAAGCTTAGCACAAATGTGAGGGATCATAGAAGAAGTCGTTGTGCGAAATTTCAGCCAATTCGGATAACCATTGCGGCTTCCAGGGGCTCAAGATCTCAAATCAGCGGATAGGTTTATATGGGAATTATATCAGGTTAAAGACTGATTCGGACCGTATTTGACACTATTGTTGAAAGTTGTGACAAAACACTATGCTCAAAAATTTAGCCAAAGCGGATAACAATTGCGGCTTTCAGGGGCTCAATATCGATCGGGAGATTATATAGGAGTCAGTGACCTAGCCAGGGAAAACTGAACTTTTCTCTTAAATTACAGAAAAAAATCTGTACACACAACACTAATAAATTTATTTTGTAAATATATATGAAATTAAATACGTAAATGTTGAATGGAGCGGACGTGTTTGCTTTTCGCTCCTCAAAGAAAAATATCCGTATATTGGAACAATAACTACCTATTAGGAAAAAATTTTAAAGCCTTTTTGGGGTACACTAAATATGGATTCCAAAGACCCAACAGCTGCGGTGGTGACATTAGACCGTAGCTTGTCGTCTACCCCTTCTACAGTTGTGGGTGACTTGGCACCTGTAGTCGAGTGAAATACTTCAAGAGCACAACCAGTCGTTAGACTTACAAATGAGGAAGAGACGGATAAACCAGGGGGGTGCGCAGTTCGTTCCCCGGCCTTTTAGTAAAGTTGGTATTTCCGATTCAGATTCAGACAGGGCTGTCGAAACAATCATCGCAGCAGAATCGAAAGATGAGGACAGCGGAATGACGGCAGTAGTGAGCGAGGGCTTGGTCTCACAAGTAGACCGAGAAATCAATCCGGGGCAAGAAGAAGGCGAGTGAGGAGTATGCAAAGGCAGCGCAATCGGAAGTGCAGGATGCTGGAAGGTATAGGACTGACATTCCAGGCACTTTTACGAAAGCTGTAAAGAGATTCAGATCTCCCGAATAACATAACACTGCTAAAATGCTGAAAAAGAAAAGGAGCTCCTCGCATTCAAGTACTCTGGGAAGACCAAGCCAGCACTCCCGCAATGGAGACTCAAGATAGTGTAATGCGGAGGGAGACAAAGTCGAAACAGGAACTAAGGAAACGCGCACGGACCCTCAGTCTTTATGGAGGACTGTGACTTCCAATAGGAGGCAACAGCCACCACGGAAGAAGAAGATGGTCACTGAAAAAGGTAAGAGCCACCCCCTTACGCCAGAGTAGCGCCAGGAAGCACAACAGGGATGAACTGACATATGCCGTCATCGTAACAGTAGGATTCCACCATATCTTTGGTCCCAAGTGGAGGATCTATTTAAAGAGCGGATTTTCGAAAATGTATTGAACGCTGTAGGGGGCCCATCCATACAAATGATGAACTGCGAGTATAGAGGGGACATTTAACACTGCACTTTGCGCCATATATTGGTACCATCATTAAAAGTATTCACACTTCCTGGGAGATCAACCTGGTGAAAAAGATAGACATCCCACAGCTCACAAAGGCGACAGTCTTTGTCAAGGATGAGGGCGGCTAATTCGCGACGGAACGCATGCTGGGAGTCTTAAACAAGCAAAACCAAAAGTTGGCCGTGCAGAAATGGGAGGTCTTTCACAGGGAGGAGAAGGAGGAAGGAACTTTCCTTGTGGTGGGCATTGATCAAGTCTCCAAGACTCGTTTGGCTAAAACTAAAGGCATCGCGCACAACGTGACCAAAGCCATCTTTTTCAAGATTGGAAAAACTACAATAGGCAAATATCCTCATATTGACCCATGAGGCAGTGCAGTGGCAGGACACTATATAACACCCTACGAACATTGGGCGGACGATGGGACAATCATCATCTCTCTCAACATTGGGAATACTAGGATAAGCAAAGATCCTAATACTAAAATTCCAGGCAGAGCTGTGGCAAATGACCCAACATAGCCTAACAAACAGGGACCCGATGGAACCATTAACGACTTTCTCAAGATTAGGAAGATTGGGGTGGATAAAGATCCTTAATTTTTTGGTAGATTTTCTTCAAAAATACCAATTTTTTTTTTTAGTTTTGCTCTACGAGGATTAGTTAAGGAGATATGACCAATTTAAATTTTGGAAGGGAAAAATTAATTTTTTGGTCGATTTTCATCAAAAACACCAATTTTTCGATGTGATCACGCATTAACCTTAGTTTTGCTCTACGAGGCTTAGTAAAGGAGATATGGCCAATTTAAGTTTTGGAAGGGAAAATTCATTTTTTGGTCGATTTTCATCAAAAATACCAAATTTTCGAAGTGATAGTTAAGGAGATATGGCCATTTTAAGTTTTGGAAGGGAAAAATCCATTCTTTGGCCGATTTCCATCAAAAATATCAATTTTTCGAAGTGATCACGAATTAACCTTAGCTTTGCTCTACGAGGCTTAGTTAAGAAGATATGGCCTTTTTAAGTTTTAGAAGGGAAACATTCATTTTTTGGTCGATTTTCATCAAAAATACCAAATTTTCGAAGTGATCACGAACTAACCTTAGTTTTGCTCTACGAGGCTTAGTTAAGGAGATATGGCCATTTTAAGTTTTGGAAGGGAAAAATTAATTTTTTGGTCGATTTTCATCAAAAATACCAAATTTTCGAAGTGATCACGAACTAACCTTAGTTTTGATCTACGAGGCTTAGTTAAGGAGATATGACCATTTTAAGTTTTGGAAGGGAAAAATTAATTTTTTGGTCGATTTTCATCAAAAATACCAAATTTTCGAAGTGATCACGAACTAACCTTAGTTTTGCTCTACGAGGCTTAGTTAAGGAGATATGGCCATTTTAAGTTTTGGAAGGGAAAAATTAATTTTTTGGTCGATTTTCATCAAAAATACCAAATTTTCGAAGTGATCACGAACTAACCTTAGTTTTGATCTACGAGGCTTAGTTAAGGAGATATGGCCATTTTAAGTTTTGGAAGGGAAAAATTAATTTTTTGGTCGATTTTCATCAAAAATACCAATTTTTCGTAGTGATCACGAATTAACCTTAGTTTTGCTCTACGAGGCTTAGTTAAGGAGATATGGCCATTTTAAGTGTTGGAAGGGGTTACGAATTAAGGCCCATTTCCCTCTATGACGCATAGTTTAGGAGATACAGCCATTTTAAGTTTTCCAACTGAAATTTCGATTTTTCAAGGATTTTTGATGGAGTCACAAATTAAGGCCCATTTCCCCCTACGACGCATAGTTTAGGAGAACAGCCATTTTAAGTTTTCCAACTGAAATTTCGATTTTTCAAGGATTTTTGATGAAGTCCCGAATTAAGGCCCATTTCCCTCTACGACGCATAGTTTAGGAGATACAGCCATTTTAAGTTTTCCAACTGAAATTTCGTTTTTTCAACAATTTTTGATGGAGTCACGAATTAAGGCCCATTTCCCTCTACGACGCATAGTGTAGAGGATACAGCCATTTTAAGCTTTCCAAGTGAAATTTCGAGTTTTCAAGGATTTTTGATGGAGTCACGAATTAAGGCCCATTTCCCTCTACGACGCATAATTTAGGAGATACAGCCATTTTAAGTTTTCCAAGTGAAATTTCGATTTTTAAAGGATTTTTGATGGAGTCACGAATTAAGGCCCATTTCCCTCTACGACGCATAGTTTAGGAGATACAGCCATTTTAAGTTTTCCAAGTGAAATTTCGATTTTTCAAGGATTGTTGATGGAGTCACGAATTAAGGCCCATTTCCCTCTACGACGCATAGTTTAGGAGATACAGCTATTTTAAGTTTTCCAACTGAAATTTCGATTTTTCAAGGATTTTTGATGGAGTCACGAATTAAGGCCCATTTCCCTCTACGACGGATAGTTTATGAGATACAGCCATTTTAAGTTTTCCAACTGAAATTTAGATTTTTCAAGGATTTTTGATGGAGTCACGAATTAAGGCCCATTTCCCTCTACGACGCATAGTTTAGGAGATACAGCCATTTTAAGTTTTCCAACTGAAATTTCGATTTTTCAAGGATTGTTGATGGAGTCACGAATTAAGGCCCATTTCCCTCTACGACGCATAGTTTAGGAGATACAGCCATTTTAAATTTTCCAAGTAAAATTTCGATTTTTCAAGAATTTTTGATGGAGTCACGAATTAAGGCCCATTTCCCTCTACGACGCATAGTTTAGGAGATACAGCCATTTTAAGTTTTCCAACTGAAATTTCGATTTTTCAAGGATTTTTGATGGAGTCACGAATTAAGGCCCATTTCCCTCTACGACGCATAGTTTAGGAGATACAGCCATTTTAAGTTTTCCAAGTGAAATTTTGATTTTTCAAGGATTTTTGATGGAGTCACGAATTAACGCCCATTTCCCTCTATTTTTCAAGGATTTTTGATGGAGTCACGAATTAAGGCCCATTTCCCTCTACGACGCATAGTTTAGGAGATACAGCCATTTTAAGTTTTCCATGTGAAATTTTGATTTTTCAAGGATTTTTGATGGAGTCACGAATTAACGCCCATTTCCCTCTACGACGCATAGTTTAGGAGATACAGCCATTTTAAGTTTTCCAAGTGAAATTTCGATTTTTCAACGATTTTTGATGGAGTCACGAATTAAAGCCCATTTCCCTCTATTTTTCAAGGATTTTTGATGGAGTCACGAATTAAGGCCCATTTCCCTCTACGACGCATAGTTTAGGAGATACAGCCATTTTAAGTTTTCTAACTGAAATTTTGATTTTTCAAGAATTTTTGATGGAGTCACGAATTAACGCCCATTTCCCTCTACGACGCATAGTTTAGGAGATACAGCCATTCCAACTGAAATTTCGATTTTTCAAGGATTTTTGATGGAGTCACGAATTAAGGCCCATTTCCCTCAACGACGCATAGTTTAGGAGATAAAGTGATTTTAAGTTTTCCAAGTGAAATTTCTATTTTTCACGGATTTCGATGGAGTCACGAATTAAGGCCATTTCCCTCTACGACGCATAGTTTAGGAGATACAGCCATTTTAAGTTTTCCAACTGAAATTTCGATTTTTCAAGGATTTTTGATGGAGTCACGAATTAAGGCCCATTTCCCTTTACGACGCATAGTTTAGGAGACACAGCCATTTTAAGTTTTCCAAGTGAAATTTCGATTTTTCAAGGATTTTTGATGGAGTCACGAATTAAGGCCCATTTCCCTCTACGACGCATAGTTAAGGAGATACAGCCATTTTAAATTTTCCAAGTGAAATTTCGATTTTTGAATTAAGGCCCATTTCCCTCTACGACGCATAGTTAGGAGATACAGCCATTCCAACTGAAATTTCGATTTTTCAAGAATTTTTGATGGAGTCACGAATTAAGGCCCATTTCCCTCTACGACGCATAGTCTAGGATATACAGCCATTTTAAGTTTTCCAAGTGAAATTTCGATTTTGCAAGGATTTTTGATGGAGTCACGAATTAAGGCCCATTTCCCTCTACGACGCATAGTTTAGGAGATACAGCCATTTTAAGTTTTCCAAGTGAAATTTCAATTTTTCAAGGATTTTTGATGGAGTCACGAATTAAGGCCCATTTCCCTCTACGACGCATAGTTTAGGAGATACAGCCATTTTAAGTTTTCCAACTGAAATTTCGATTTTTCAAGGATTTTTGATGGAGTCACGAATTAAGGCCCATTTCCCTCTACGACGCATAGTTTAGGAGATACATCCATTTTAAGTTTTCCAACTGAAATTTCGATTTTTCAAGGATTTTTGATGGAGTCACGAATTAAGGCCCATTTCCCTCTACGACGCATAGTTTAGGAGATACAGCCATTTTAAGTTTTCCAACTGAAATTTCGATTTTTCAAGGATTTTTGATGAAGTCACGAGTTAAGGCCCATTTCCCTCTACGACGCATAGTTTAGGAGATACAGCCATTTTAAGTTTTCCAACTGAAATTTCGATTTTTCAAGGATTTTTGATGAAGTCACGAATTAAGGCCCATTTCCCTCTACGACGCATAGTTTAGGAAATACAGCCTTTTTTAGTTTTCCAAGTGAAATTTCGATTTTTCATGGATTTTTGATGGAGTCACGAATTAAGGCCCATTTCCCTCTACGACGCATAGTTTAGGAGATACAGCCATTTTAAGTTTTCCAACTGAAATTTCGATTTTTCAAGGATTTTTGATGAAGTCACGAATTAAGGCCCATTTCCCTCTACGACGCATAGTTTAGGAGATACAGCCATTTTAAGTTTTCCAACTGAAATTTCGATTTTTCAAGGATTTTTGATGGAGTCACGAATTAAGGCCCATTTCCCTCTACGACGCATAGTTTAGGAGATACAGCCATTTTAAGTTTTCCAACTGAAATTTCGATTTTTCAAGGATTTTTGATGGAGTCACGAATTAAGGCCCATTTCCCTCTACGACGCATAGTTTAGGAGATACAGCCATTTTAAGTTTTCCAACTGAAATTTCGATTTTTCAAGAATTTTTGATGGAGTCACGAATTAAGGCCCATTTCCCTCTACGACGCATAGTTTAGGAGATACAGCCATTTTAAGTTTTCCAACTGAAATTTCGATTTTTCAAGGATTTTTGATGGAGTCACGAATTAAGGCCCATTTCCCTCTACGACGCATAGTTTAGGAGATACAGCCATTTTAAGTTTTCCAACTGAAATTTCGATTTTTCAAGGATTTTTGATGGAGTCACGAATTAAGGCCCATTTCCCTCTACGACGCATAGTTTAGGAGATACAGCCATTTTAAGTTTTCCAACTGAAATTTCGATTTTTCAAGGATTTTTGATGAAGTCACGAGTTAAGGCCCATTTCCCTCTACGACGCATAGTTTAGGAGATACAGCCATTTTAAGTTTTCCAACTGAAATTTCGATTTTTCAAGGATTTTTGATGGAGTCACGAATTAAAGCCCATTTCCCTCTATTTTTCATTTCCCTCTACGACACATAGTTTGGGAGATATAGCCATTTTAAGTTTTCCAACTGAAATTTCTATTTTTCAAGGATTTTTGATGGAGTCACGAATTAAGGCCCATTTCCCTCTACGACGCATAGTTTAGGAGATACAGCCATTTTAAGTTTTCCGAGTGAAATTTCGATTTTGCAAGGATTTTTGATGGAGTCACGAATTAAGGCCCATTTCCCTCTACGACGCATAGTTTAGGAGATACAGCCATTTTAGGTTTTCCAACTGAAATTTCGATTTTTCAAGGATTTTTGATGGAGTCACGAATTAAGGCCCATTTCCCTCTACGACGCATAGTTTAGGAGATACAGCCATTTTAAGTTTTCCAACTGAAATTTCGATTTTTCAAGGATTTTTGATGAAGTCACGAGTTAAGGCCCATTTCCCTCTACGACGCATAGTTTAGGAGGTACAGCCATTTTAAGTTTTCCAAGTGAAATTTCGATTTTTCAAGGATTTTTGATGAAGTCACGAATTAAGGCCCATTTCCCTCTACGACGCATAGTTTAGGAAATACAGCCATTTTTAGTTTTCCAAGTGAAATTTCGATTTTTCATGGATTTTTGATGGAGTCACGAATTAAGGCCCATTTCCCTCTACGACGCATAGTTTAGGAGATACAGCCATTTTAAGTTTTCCAACTGAAATTTCGATTTTTCAAGGATTTTTGATGAAGTCACGAATTAAAGCCCATTTCCCTCTACGACGCATTGTTTAGGAGATACAGCCATTTTAAGTTTTCCAAGTGAAATTTCGATTTTTTTAAGGATTTTGATGGAGTCACGAATTAAGGCCCATTTCCCCCTACGACGCATAGTTTAGGAGATACAGCCATTTTAAGTTTTCCAACTGAAATTTCGATTTTTCAAGGATTTTTGATGAAGTCACGAATTAAGGCCCATTTCCCTCTACGACGCATAGTTTAGGAGATACAGCCATTTTAAGTTTTCCAACTGAAATTTCGATTTTTCAAGGTTTTTGATGGAGTCACGAATTAAGGCCCATTTCCCTCTACGGCGCATAGTTTAGGAGATACAGCCAATTTAAGATTTCCAAGTGAAATTTCGATTTTTCAAGGATTGAGTAACGAATTAAGGCCCATTTCCCTTTACGACGCATAGTTTAGGAGGTACAGCCATTTTAAGTTTTCCAAGTGAAATTTCGATTTTTCAAGGATTTTTGATGGAGTCACGAATTAAGACCCTTTTCCCTCTACGACGCATAGTTTAGGAGATACAGCCATTTTAAGTTTTCCAACTGAAATTTTAATTTTTCAAGGATTTTTGATGGAGTCACGAATTAAAGCCCATTTCCCTCTATTTTTCATTTCCCTCTACGACACATAGTTTAGGAGATACAGCCATTTTAAGTTTTCCAACTGAAATTTCGATTTTTCAAGGATTTTTGATGGAGTCACGAATTAAGGCCCATTTCCCTCTACGACGCATAGTTTAGGAGATACAGCCATTTTAAGTTTTCCAAGTGAAATTTCGATTTTTCAAGGTTTTTGATGGAGTCACGAATTAAGGCCCATTTCCCTCTACGGCGCATAGTTTAGGAGATACAGCCAATTTAAGATTTCCAAGTGAAATTTCGATTTTTCAAGGATTGAGTAACGAATTAAGGCCCATTTCCCTCTACGACACATAGTTTAGGAGATACAGCCATTTTAAGTTTTCCACTGAAATTTCGATTTTCAAATATTTTTGATGGAGTCACGAATTAAGGCCCATTTCCCTCTACGAAGCATAGTTTAGGAGATACAGCCATTTTAAGTTTTCCAACTGAAATTTTGATTTTTCAAGGATTTTTGATGGAGTCACGAATTAAGGCCCATTTCCCTCTACGAAGCATAGTTTAGGAGATACAGCCATTTTAAGTTTTCCAACTGAAATTTCGATTTTTCAAGGATTTTTGATGGAGTCACGAATTAAGGCCCATTTCCCTCTACGACGCATAGTTTAGGAGATACAGCCATTTAAGTTTTCCAAGTGAAATTTCGATTTTTCAAGGATTTTTGATGGAGTCACGAATTAAGGCCCATTTCCCTTTACGACGCATAGTTTAGGAGATACAGCCATTTTAAGTTTTCTAACTGAAATTTCGATTTTTCAAGGATTTTTGATGGAGTCACGAATTAAGGCCCATTTCCCTCTACGACGCATAGTTAAGAAGATACAGCCATTATAAGTTTTCCAAGTGAAATTTGATGGAGTCACGAATTAAGGCCCATTTCCTTCTACGACGAAGGTTTAGGAGATACAGCCATTTTAAGTTTTCCCTTTACGAAGCATAGTTTAGGAGATACAGCCATTTTAAGTTTTCCAACTGAAATTTCGATTTTTCAAGGATTTTTGATGCAGTCACGAATTAAGGCCCATTTCCTTCTACGACGCATAGTTTAGGAGATACAGCCATTTTAAGTTTTCTAACTGAAAGTTCGATTTTTGAAGGATTTTTGATGGAGTAACGAATTAAGGCCCATTCCCCTCTACGACGCATAGTTTAGGAGATACAGTGATTTAAGTTTTCCAAGTGAAATTTCGATTTTTCAAGGATTTTTGATGGATTCACGAATTAAGGCCCATTTCCCTCTACGACGCATAGTTTAGGAGATACAGCCATTTTAAGTTTTCCAACTGAAATTTAGATTTCTCAAGGATATTTGATGGAGTCCCGAATTAAAGCCTATTTCCCTCTACGACGCATAGTTTAGGAGATACAGCCATTTTAAGTTTTCCAAGTGAAATTTTGATTTTTCAAGGATTTTTGATGGAGTCGCGAATTAAGGCACATTTCCCTCTACGACGCATAGTTTAGGAGATACAGCCATTTTAAGTTTTCCAAGTGAAATTTCGATTTTTCAAGGATTTTTGATGGAGTCACGAATTAAAGCCCATTTCCCTCTACGAAGCATAGTTTAGGAGATACAGCCATTATAAGTTTTCCAAGTGAAATTTCGATTTTGATGGAGTCACGAATTAAGGCCCATTTCCCTCTACGACTCATAGTGTAGGAGATACAGCCATTTAAGTTTTCCAAGTGAAATTTCGATTTTTCAAGGATTTTTGATGGAGTCACGAATTAAGGCCCATTTCCCTCTACGACGCATAGTTTAGGAGATACAGCCATTATAAGTTTTCCAAGTGAAATTTAGATTTTTCAAGGATTTTTGATGAACTCCCGAATTGAAGCCCATTTCGCTCTACGACGCATAGTTTAGGAGATACAGCCATTTAAGTTTTCCAAGTGAAATTTCGATTTTTCAAGGATTTTTGATGGAGTCACGAATTAAGGCCCATTTCCTTCTACGACGCATAGTTTAGGAGATACAGCCATTTTAAGTTTACCAACTGAAATTTCGATTTTTCAAGGATTTTTGATGGAGTCACGAACTAAAGCCCATTTCCCTCTACGACGCATAGTTTAGGAGACACAGCCATTTTAAGTTTTCCAACTGATGGAGTCACGAATTAAGGCCCATTTCCCTCTACGACGCATAGTTTAGGAGATACAGCCATTTTAAGTTTTCCAAGTGAAATTTCGATTTTTCAAGGTTTTTTGATGGAGTCACGAATTAAGGCCCATTTCCCTCTACGACGCATAGTTTAGGAGATACAGCCATTTTAAGTTTTCCAACTGATGGAGTCACGAATTAAGGCCCATTTCCCTCTACGACGCATAGTTTAGGAGATACAGCCATTTTAAGTTTTCCAAGTGAAATTTCGATTTTTCAAGGATTTTTGTTGGAGTCACGAATTAAGGACCATTTCCCTTTACGACGCATAGTTTAAGAGATACAGCCATTTTAAATTTACCAACTGAAATTTCGATTTTTCAAGGATTTTGGAGTCACGAATTACGTTTACCAACTGAAATTTCGATTTTTCAAGGATTTTTGATGGAGTCACGAATTAAAGCCCATTTCCCTCTATTTTTCAAAGATTTTTGATGGAGTCACGAATTAAGGCCCATTTCCCTCTACGACGCATAGTTTAGGAGATATAGCCATTTTAAATTTTCCAAGTGAAATTTCGATTTTTCAAGGATTTTTGATGGAGTCACGAATTAAGGCCATTTCCCTCTACGACGCATAGTTTAGGAGATACAGCCATTTTAAGTTTTCCAAGTGAAATTTCGAATTAAGGCCCATTTCCCTCTACGACGCATAGTTTAGGAGATACAGCCATTTTAAGTTTTCCAAGTGAAATTTCGATTTTTCAAGGATTTTTGATGGAGTCACGAATTAAAGCTCATTTCCCTCTACGACGCATAGTTTAGGAGATACAGCCATTTTAAGTTTTCTAGGTGAAATTTCGATTTTTCAAGGTTTTTTGATGGAGTCCCGATATAAAGCCCATTTCCCTCTATTTTTCAAGGATTTTTGATGGAGTCACGAATTAAGGCCCTCTACGACGCATAGTTTAGGAGATACAGCCATTTTAAGTTTTCCAAGTGAAATTTCGATTTTTCAAGGATTTTTGATGGAGTCACGAATTAAAGCCCATTTCCCTCTACGACGCATAGTTTAGGAGATACAGCCATTTTAAGTTTTCTAGGTGAAATTTCGATTTTTCAAGGATTTTGATGGAGTCCCGAATTAAGGCCCATTTCCCTCTACGACGCATAGTTTAGGAGATACAGCCAATTTAAGTTTTCAAGTGAAATTTCGATTTTTCAAGGATTTTTGTTGGAGTCACGAATTAAGGACCATTTCCCTTTACGACGCAAAGTTTAAGAGATACAGCCATTTTAAATTTACCAACTGAAATTTCGGTTTTTCAAGGATTTTTGATGGAGTCACGAATTAAGGCCCATTTCCCTCTACGACGCATAGTTTAGGAGATACAGCCATTTTAAGTTTTCCAACTGAAATTTCGATTTTTCAAGGATTTTTGATGGAGTCACGAATTAAGGCCCATTTCCCTCTACGACGCATAGTTTAGGAGATATAGCCATTTTAAGTTTTCCAAGTGAAATTTCGATTTTTCAAGGATTTTTGATGGAGTCACGAATTAAGGCCCATTTCCCTCTACGACGCATAGTTTAGGAGATACAGCCATTTTAAGTTTTCCAACTGAAATTTCGATTTTTCAAGGATTTTTGATGGAGTCACGAATTAAGACCCATTTCCCTCTACGACGCATAGTTTAGGAGATACAGCCATTTTAAATTTTCCAACTGAAATTTCGATTTTTCAAGGATTTTTGATGGAGTCACGAATTAAGGCCCATTTCCCTCTACGACGCATAGTTTAGGAGATACAGCCATTTTAAGTTTTCCAAGTGAAATTTCGATTTTTCAAGGATTTTTGATGGAGTCACGAATTAAGGCCCATTTCCCTCTACGACGCATAGTTTAGGAGATATAGCCATTTTAAATTTTCCAACTGAAATTTCGATTTTTCAAGGATTTTTGATGGAGTCACGAATTAAGGCCCATTTCCCTCTACGACGCATAGTTTAGGAGATACAGCCATTTTAAGTTTTCCAACTGAAATTTCGATTTTTCAAGGATTTTTGATGGAGTCACGAATTAAGGCCCATTTCCCTCTACGACGCATAGTTTAGGAGATATAGCCATTTTAAGTTTTCCAAGTGAAATTTCGATTTTTCAAGGATTTTTGATGGAGTCACGAATTAAGGCCCATTTCCCTCTACGACGCATAGTTTAGGAGATACAGCCATTTTAAGTTTCCAAGTGAAATTTCGATTTTTCAAGGATTTTTGATGGAGTCACGAATTAAGGCCCATTTCCCTCTACGACGCATAGTTTAGGAGATACAGCCATTTTAAGTTTTCCAAGTGAAATTTCGATTTTTCAAAGATTTTTGATGGAGTCACGAATTAAGGCCCATTTCCCTCTACGACGCATAGTTTAGGAGATATAGCCATTTTAAATTTTCCAACTGAAATTTCGATTTTTCAAGGATTTTTGATGGAGTCACGAATTAAGGGCCCATTTCCCTCTACGACGCATAGTTTAGGAGATACAGCCATTTTAAGTTTTCCAACTAAAATTTCGATTTTTCAAGGATTTTTGATGGAGTCACGAATTAAGGCCCATTTCCCTCTACGACGCATAGTTTAGGAGATACAGCCATTTTAAGTTTTCCAAGTGAAATTTCGATTTTTCAAAGATTTTTGATGGAGTCACGAATTAAGGCCCATTTCCCTCTACGACGCATAGTTTAGGAGATACAGCCATTTTAAGTTTTCCAAGTGAAATTTCGATTTTTGAAGGTTTTTTGATGGAGTCACGAATTAAGGCCCATTTCCCTCTACGACGCATAGTTTAGGAGATACAGCCATTTTAAGTTTACCAACTGAAATTTCGATTTTTCAAGGATTTTTGATGGAGTCACGAATTAAAGCCCATTTCCCTCTATTTTTCAAGGATTTTTGATGGAGTCACGAATTAAGGCCCATTTCCTTTACGACGCATAGTTTAAGAGATACAGCCATTTTAAGTTTTCCAAGTGAAATTTCGATTTTTCAAGGATTTTTGATGGAGTCACGAATTAAGGCCCATTTCCCTCTACGACGCATAGTTTAGGAGATACAGCCATTTTAAGTTTTCCAAGTGAAATTTCGATTTTTCAAGGATTTTTGATGGAGTCACGAATTAAAGCCCATTTCCCTCTACGACGCATAGTTTAGGAGATACAGCCATTTTAAATTTTCTAGGTGAAATTTCGATTTTTCAAGGATTTTGATGGAGTCCCGAATTAAAGCCCATTTCCCTCTACGACGCATAGTTTAGGAGATACAGCCATTTTAAGTTTTCCAAGTGAAATTTCGATTTTTCAAGGATTTTTGATGGAGTCACGAATTAAGGCCCATTTCCCTCTACGACGCATAGTTTAGGAGATACAGCCATTTTAAGTTTTCCAAGTGAAATTTCGATTTTTCAAGGATTTTTGATGGAGTCACGAATTAAGGCCCATTTCCCTCTACGACGCATAGTTTAGGAGATACAGCCATTTTAAGTTTTCCAAGTGAAATTTCGATTTTTCAAGAATTTTTTTTTAAGGATGGAGTCACGAATTAAGGCCCATTTCCCTCTACGACGCATAGTTTAGGAGATACAGCCATTTTAAGTTTTCCAACTGAAATTCGATTTTCAAGGATTTTGATGGAGTCACGAATTAAGGCCATTTCCCTCTACGACGCATAGTTTAGGAGATACAGGCATTTTAAGTTTTCCAAGTGAAATTTCGATTTTTCAAGGATTTTTGATGGAGTCACGAATTAAGGCCCATTTCCCTCTACGACGCATAGTTTAGGAGTTACAGCCATTTTAAGTTTTCCAAGTGGAATTTCGATTTTTCAAGGATTTTTGATGGAGTCACGAATTAAGGCCCATTTCCCTCTACGACGCATAGTTTAGGAGATACAGCCATTTTAAGTTTTCCAAGTGAAATTTCGATTTTTTAAGGATTTTTGAT